>NC_029785.2:134225471-134241979 GCF_000816755.2 Arachis ipaensis | reverse complement strand
TATGGGGTTAATAATCAAATTAGTTCCTAAAAGATGACTGATTTTTAAAATTTGTCCTTGAAATATTTTATCAATCAAATTGGTTATGCAAAGATTATAAATTAATTATTTTGTTCTTCAGTCACTCAATTAACAGTTTTTGTGAATGATTGATGATATAGAACATTAACTCACATCATACGTAATATCTAGTATATCTAATTAGATGTTGAACAAATATATTTATGAAAATTTATCAATTTAGTATCGTTAGGTTATATTAGGACTAGGGTTTATATAATTGAAAAAAATATAATAAATTGATAGATTTTCATAAACATATTTATTTAGTATTTAATTAGATATGTTAGGTGTCATGTATATTATAAGTTAATGTTTTATATCATCAATCATTGACAGAAACTATTAATTAAATAATGAAAGTACAAAAATGATTAATTTGTAATTTTTAAAAGACTAATTTAATTGGTAAAATTTTTTAAAGAGAAATTTAAAAAATAACTTATTTTTTATAGACTAATTTGACCATTAATTTTTTTTTGATGGTTTAACACACATTTTAAATATAAAGTATTCGAAATACAATTAATTTACCAAACAAATGATATCTCGAATATATTTGAGATCAATTTATTGAAATTTTTTTATATTCTGAATGCAGATATATTTATATTTATTTTGTATATACTACATCACAATTTTATATATTATAAAAAATCTGCAAATTTTTACTTGATTTTTAATGTGAAACAAACACAATTTATTATCTTAAAAAAAATTAAGAAAAAAAAAAAAAAACTAATGGAACCAAATCCAAGGGGGTTCACCATAACCGGCCGAACCTCTTCCTTCTTTTCAGGCTTCTACTCTCTTTAGTCCCTTGTTTCTCTTGTTCTCTTATTCTCTTCTTCTGCTGCTCTCATTGGAATTGTTTCTCTCTTTCCCGGTTCTCATTTTTAGGGTTTCAATCACTGCTTTTGTGCAATGGAGGACCTATCACCTTCTTATCCCAGCTCGGTCCACATAACTCTTCTGCTACCCTCTGCCGTTCAAGCCATGGCGCTGCATACTGTTCTTGCAGCGGCAAAATCTCTCCTTTGTCTTCTCATTTTGGTATCTTCACAAAAACCCTCTTTCAATTTTTGTTTTTGAGAATATTGTTAGTTCTAAAGTGTTCTTCAATTATCGTTAATAGTTTAGGTAATTGGTGTTCCTAAATTTTTTTTTTTAATTTTAATTCTTGTGCTCTATATGCTCATATTGTTTCAGGCTATATAATTTTGTACAGGATTGGTTTTCAATTCTAACTTTTGTTCGTTTAATCATTGTTATTCAGCAGAATTTAGGGTTTTTGATTTCCTAAAGCGTTGCCGGCAAGTCTTTTGGGTCAAAAGCTAATAGGCAGCTCATAATGTTAAATTTTATGGTGAACAACATTTCTTTTGTGTGTGTGTGACAGTGCGTAAAGGATTCAACTTGGTTCTAGGTTGGTACTTAGAAGATTGCAGTGAAACTCTTCTCTGTCATTGTTCTTGTTTGGAGTGTACTTTATTTGTCACCAGGGATGTTGCCTTGTTTGGTTATAGTGCAAAATTTGTCTCTAGTTGAGTTCTAAAGAATAGTGGTTTGTTCTTCATTTTTTCTATATTATGTCATTATTTTTGCCAGTCAAGAGTGTTTTCAGACATCATTTACTTTTTCACTGAAGTGCTGTGCAAATTCACAAGCCTTGATCTTTGAAGTTTTAACCGGTGATTCAAGGGAAGCCTAGGATAGTGTGCTAATGTGGGTTCTCTTGCAGATTGTGTCGGCATATGTTGCATGCTTGGTTTTGAAGTTTCTTTTTTAAATTGTGTTGTATATTCTGATCTTAGATACGAAATTTATAATTTCTTTGATTCTTTCCCTCTTCACTGCTCTGATCGTTTTTAAATAATAAGGTCTGTATTCCTGTTGGAAACAGTATTGTGGAGCTTAGTTTGTTTCATTGATGCTTGCTTTAGAAGCTAAGTGCAATTTGTTGTATTGCAATCATAATTCCATATCATATAATTTGATCCCATGCTATGATTTTTGTGTATGTCATAAGCTAAGTAAACTAGGACCATCAATATAGTAGCACAATCTTTCACATTCTTATGTCTTTATTTTTGTTTGAAATCCAGACTGGATCTCTGGTGGCTGACATCAATAATTCAGTGACAATGGATCAAAGGTGAGAATAAATTTACACTCCTTCTGATCTGATTTATGAAATGGTAAGTTTTACACCGCTGACTTGTGTTTGTTGTTTTTTAGATTACCTATTGATGAACTCTGTAAGGGAAAGGATACTTATCTTAAAAGTAAGGATGGTGATTCGGATGATGACGAGGAAGAGGAAGATGATGATGATGATGCAAATGAACAGGATGACGAGGGAGGAGACGAGGACTACTCAGGCGAAGAAGGTGATGAAGAAGCTGATCCTGAGGATGATCCGGAGGCTAATGGTGCAGGAGGAAGTGAGGGCGAGGAAGACGATGATGATGGTAATGAGGATGATGATGACGACGATGGGGAAGATGGTGATGAGGAAGAGGATGAAGAGGAGGATGAGGAAGAAGAGGAAGATGACGAGGTTCCACAGCCTCCTACTAAGAAAAGGAAGTGAAAGTATAGTAATGGGTAACGGGTACAGTGTTCTCGTTCACTCCTTTGTAATGCCCTAGTGAGTCTTAGTCCTTAGGACAGAAGGTTTCCTTTCAAGTGGATCTATAGTATAAATATGCTATTATTGTTACTGGTGTTAGTTTTTGGTAATGTGATTATTGCTATTTAGTATGTGTCATAGTTAAACTGTAGTAATTTCTTTTAAGAAAAATAATTATAGGCATGGGCTTTGTTTTCAGGGCGTGATTTTAGCATAGAGACCACGAAAATGTTTGGAAAACAAGAATTTTCAGCCTAAAATTATCAAAAACTTTAATTTTAACTTTGTTGTCATGGGAGAAAAGCAAAAGACAGCATGTTGGTGAGAGTGAAGGAGAAGGGAACGGTTGAGGGAAGGAGGATAGATTTAGGGAATTCACAAAATATTAAAGGTAAAAATAAATAAAAAATTTATGTCCAACAAAATCTGTGTCTCAACTTCCTGAAGAGACACAATACACATCTATTGTGTGGAGTCATGTATCACTGTGTCACCGTGTTTATGTATTAGATGGACATACTCACTAATCAAACACGGTCTAAATCTACATCAAAATGAAAAGTTGAAGCTTTTTTTCTTGTTTGTTTGTTTTGTTTTAATTTTAAGATTTTTTAGTAACACTCTTGGAAATGCTATTGAGCTAAATGAAAAATTTCCTCATGTGCTGAGGAGGCGTGACACTAGAGGAAATGTGACATAATAATAATAACAATAATTCAATCAAACTTGGAATTTAATTTTAATGCAAATTTAGATGTGGCGTTACATAATTGAATACACATATAAAATTACTTTACACCAACAACAGTGTATCATAATTAAATTCATCAAACTTGTCAAATCATTTAACATTCTTAAATATCAATTCACATTAAAATAACTATGCCTACACGCGAGTCTTTACCAATTTATATGTAGTTCTTCGTTCTCTTCATGCAAAAACTTATTCATCACAGAATTATCCACAATAAATACTGCGGAAGCATGGCCACGTCTTCTTGTGCGTTGCATAGCTTAATCTAATAATCTCATGTCAAATTAGCTTGTCGCCCAAGTCGGATAGACTATAGAGTATTTAGTCACCGGTACTTAAAACACTTGCAGCACTAGACTGGCAATTCGTTACACGAAGCAACGTTAATTTGATACATACTCAGTTTGACCAAGGCAAGAATAGCAATGATCTAAGGCATGAATACTTGAATAGTGTTATCCAAAATCCACTCAGCAAGCTGTCCTCGCAGACTTTAATTAGATAATTACAAATAGTTTTCTTATTAGAATGACAAATGCAAATGGCGCTTATTCATCAGCCAAATAAACAGTAAAAAATCGAAAATATAAATAGTCCTCTTGAGGACAAAGCGAGTGCAGTCACCAATCTAGATCGTCATTCAATCATCAGTAACCTACAAAACAGAACATTATCATAACAATGTCAGAAATCTAAGCAACAAAATTGAAGATTCTTTAGGGGAAAATGGCAGTTATTCCAACCACAATTGAATTGGGGAATTGTCTAAAGCATACCACATTCCACCACGACATTCAAACCAACAAATGTTCTAATGCATTCAATTAAAAAGATAGAAACTTCACTCACTATGGCAGTTTCCCAGAACGAAAAATTGCAAATTTGGACATCAAGGAGTAGGAGTAATCAATCCCATTCTCCTTCAAGAACTCCTCCAGAACCCGCTTAGCCTCATCAGGATCAGCACTCTCGCATTCAATCTCGTAAAGAGTCCCAAAATCAAAGCATGTCTCATCCACCTCCAATTTCAAACCTTTCCACTCATAAACGCTTCTAATGTTTCGGAAACCCCCCAAACCCACGAATCCTTTCTCCCCCTTCACCCCAAACTCATTCCTCACCCTTTCCAAAACCCTAGATTCCACCGCCCCAAGCTTCCCAGGCTCCGCGACACAATCAAGACCAACCCTAGGGTTAAGATCTTCCTCGTCTTCCTCCACACGGCTCACGCCATCGACCAAAACAGCCTTCGCCTTGAGCGAAACGACGCAACGCTCGTTGTCGTTGTAGAACCGGAGGCGGAGCACTGCACGCTTTGACGAGAGCTCCGAATCGGCGCCGTCGAAGAAGAGATTGCGCTGGCGGTGAGTTGCGGCATGGAAGGGTGCGAGCAAGGCGGTGACTCTTCGGTGCGAGTCAGCGTTGGGGAGGCGAAGCTTCACTTCGACTTCCATTGGAGAATGGAGCTGTGAGAGAGAGCGAATGGTGAGGGAGGAGGGGAATTTAAGGAGAAAGCCCGATGCGGTGCGATTTGGAAGAGGGATCTTGGGCGCGATCGAACTGACGAAGGAGAGCGGCGGTAGCGGTGGCGCCAGTTGTGGTGGCGGTGGTGGATGTGGCAGTGGCGATGCGGCGGCGAGCTTCCTCGAGTTCTTCCTTGTCTTCGATTTTGACTTCGATATTAGTTGGCTTTCTTCTCAGCATTTTTGTTGAGAGAGTGAGACTCAGATTGAGAATCAGAGAGAGAATGTCGCATTTGCACGAATTTGGAATCCGCTTAACCCTACGATCCATCATCCGCCACTTTCGGTTCGGGTCTGACCCGATTTCTTAAAAAAATCCACCATTTGGATTACGTGGAAGCATGCCATTCGCTGTGACGGTATCAATTTGAATTGCAAAACCCTAACGGGAGGGTCTAGGGTTTACGTTTCACACCCAAACTCAAATTTCTTGACCACTCCCCAAGCCAGTGTAGTTGTAGAGTAGAATGGAGGTGGCTGTGGTTCGGAGTCTCGCCTTCAATGACGAGAAGACCTTTTCGGTGCCGTCTTTTGTGGAGGCCATGGTGGTCGACTCTCTCCTTGCTGTTGCTGCTGCTGCCAAATCTCTCGCTTACCTTCTCATTGCGGTATTCCCTTAGCAATTGTTGTTTTTGTTAGTGTGATTCTTACTTGCTGTGTGTTTTGAGCTATTAATGGTGTGTTTTTGTTCTTGCTGGATCTGTTATGCTGTTTTTATTCATCAGTGTTGGTACCATTGCATACCTTAGCTTCAAGAGGATATTTTTCCTCTTTTGTCTGGGATTGAAACCTGTGCTTCTCTGTTTATGTGGCTATAATGGTTTATTCTCTGCAAACTCTTTCTTGAGTTTCAACTTTCAACATTGCAGCTTTGCTTGGTGATATGCATATATCATCAAACTGCAATTATATAAGCTTAGAGTATAATTGTGCCTGCATATGTTTCTACATGATTTGTGTATGTTATGGGGTTTGTTAACAAATTATTGTTCATTATTGAATTGAGTAAAGTTTCTTTTTTCCTTTTTGGCCTCCCAGTCTGGATCTCTTCTCAAAGATGTCAATAATCCTGTGTCACCAATGGATGGAAGGTAACAATGAAGTTAACTTTATTACTTGGTGTTCTAGTTGTTTTGAGTTCAAAGATCAAATTATCCTGATTTTACTTGATAAATTCTTGGTTAGGTTTCCTCTAGATCAGTTGTTGTACAGGGCAAACCATGCTTCTGAAGAAAACAAGGACACCAGTGAAACAGAGGACGATGAGGATGATGAAGACGGCGAGGACGGAAACGATGATGATGATGATGCAGACGACGAGGACTTCTCTGGCGAAGAAGGTGAGGAAGATGGAGATCCTGATGATGATCATGAGGCCAATGGTGCAGGGGGTAGTGATGACAATGATGAGGATGACGAGGATGACGATGATGGCGAAGATGATGGAGAAGACGGGGAAGATGAAGAGGACGAGGACGATGAAGATGATGAGGAGACCCCGCAGCCACCTTCAAAGAAGAGGAAGTGAGACATTGTACTGTTGCCTTGTATCTTTCCTTTCTGCCATTGTAACCGATTTCTAGTTTCTAGTCAAGCTTAGTTCTTAGAGATTTACCACCCTGCCCATGTCACTCCATCATTCCCATGTCTAAGATCGTGTTTTATAAACATCATGATTAATATATGTCATTGTTTTTAGTATTATTGCTGCTTCTTGCGTCCTGTCATCGTCTTTAATGTACCTGTTTATCCAAGTTTGAAGGTAATCAGAGTCATCTTTATCGTTAAAGTTTTCTGCTTCTCAATGGCTCGTCTTAAAATTTGTTTTCTTTCTAAACAAATTTATCACTTGCCATTAAACTAAGGGAATTTATCAATGTTTTAATTCACAGATTTTATATGAAAAGACTAATCTTTTACTATTTTCTGAACAGTGATAAGTGAAATTGTCATCATCAAATTCTAATAGCCGGTTGTCTTTAGCTAAAAAAAAGATTAAGGGTTTATCCTAAAATGAAGAATTTGGAGTTTTGCATATTTCATGATGGTATATCTCTTCATTTTGATTGGACTTTTTCATAGTCAAATTGACAGCAGATGATAACATCAGAATTGAATAATTTCATTCCATCATTTTCAATCTCATTGGTATAAGCATGTGCATGTGTGTAGTTCATTACTGGTTGTTTTGCCATTAAAGAACTATAGAGTTGGGACTCACATGTTACAATGAAAAGCACATTCCAGATTCCACTGTAATATGCATATTAAAAAAGCGAACAATCCACTGAATTGCCAGCATATTAACCGGCCTTCGATGGTTTCCTTCTGTCACCACATTGTAATGCAACAAATTCACCAAAAAATAAAAATAAAAAGACTACTCATCATAGTTTGGAACGCCGTTAAATCCTTGAAAATGTTTAGACTTTAGAGTCTCTCTGCTCTCTGTCTTAGTAATTTGAACAAGCATAAAGAACATGCATGTGTCAGGCAAGGATAGTAAATGTTATTGCAGCATTTTGCCTTCATGTTAATGGACAAGATCCTAATAATTCGGATCATAAAAGTGCATAACAACATGTAAGGTAATAACTATAAATTTTTAGTTTTTTACTCTCAAGCTGCCTCCTTGTAATGTTTCTCTTTTTTAACTATGAGTTTTTATTATTATTTTTTTGTTGATTAGTGACCATTTTTGTTGGACCTATTGAGAGACAAATCAAAAATATATATCAAAGCCCACATTGTCCTCCAAATCCAATTAAGCTTCAATTTATCATAATATGTTTAACAGTTTAACCAAATTATGGATGCTATACATCCATCAATAATTGAGTTTATAACTACAACCAATCTCTGTTTGTTCTTTTGTTACATTTGGATTATGATATAAAAACTTTAGATAACAACTAACAAGCATCAACATATGTTATAGGAAGGTTGAATATGACTATATGATTCATTCCCTTTTTCTTATGGTATACTTTAGCTTCTACATTAACTTGTAAACTCCTATTTTATTCTTTGGTACATTGGTTCGTTTGTAAGTTAATAAATACAAATTTAAGCCACTGCGGTTGCATAAATGATACTACATTCAACATTGAATTCTAGAAAATGATGAACCTATATTACCAATGAGGGCAATGACATTTGTTTTGAACTCACAAGTCACAAGTTTTTCCTTCTAAGTCAAGATTTTGATACAAAAAATAAAAGGCCAAGTTATAAGAAAATTTAAAGTTGCTAACTCCTCGGTTTCCCCAAGGTATCCTAGTTTGGTCAAAAGGTTGAAAAAAAAAGAAGAAGCTAATTCTAGGGAAAATAAAACCATGGGTCTCTCTAAAAAGGGTATTATGGATTAATATATGTTCCATATACCATACTATATATTAATTTTATTTTATTGACATATATGAATATTTTTGTAGTAGGTGACATGCCAGCTTAAGAAGGAAATTATAATGGAATCAAAATTTTCAGTAGTAGCTTTCAATGTTAGCTTTGAGTAAACCAAAACAACACCTAACAATGAGACCTCCTTATCTAACCTATGAAAAAAAATAAATAAAAATAAAACATTATTGTTTCATTTGATTATTGATTGTTTAGGTCTTGTTCCCATTCACCCCTAATCCAAAAGTGCCAAGATCCGAGGATGAGGGATCGCTTTAAAAATTGAAAACAATGCAGTTGGCAACACCCAATATGGACCCAACTAAGTCCCTCCATCAATAATCCTATCTATCTATATAGATTTTATTTTTTGGTACATAAGATAAGGATTGGATGATTAATATGGAGATAGATAGGGATTGTCCTTAGGTCCACAATAAGGATTCTTTTTTGCCTTTGTAGTAGCTCAACAAATTAAAGTTATTAAGAGATATCAAATTTATGGTAATGGAGTAGATATAACAGCAAATTTGGCATGTATAATTTAGAGAGAATTAAGTTACTTCTTATTGAATAAAGTAGAACACTTATTGGATTATATAATTCTACCTAATTAAATGTATCTATGAACTTATTCGGCAAAACAACAATTAGGTAATACATTATTGGGGATGCTCCCATAAAGATGCATAAAAGGTCTTTTTGTAAAGATATTTATGTGTCGTATTATTATTGGACATATTAATGAACCGGTTATTTTTGAATTTCTTAACAAATTAGAATAAAACTGATTTTTTTTTATAAAATAATAATAAACCCAATTTTTTTTAGAAATTTAATTGTATTTTTTAATTTTTAGGGATTTAAATATCCAAAAACAAACAATCAGGGATATAATTATCTTTTTATCAAAAATACTAAAGATATTTGGTTTAGATGACATGATTCGATCGAATCAAATCAGGTCTAATAATTATAATGCAGACAATTAGGTTTATTATTGTTGCTATAATAGATCGATTTTGTTCTGGTTTATAATAAAAAATAAATTATTAACCGATTTAATAAGAATGTCCAATAATAACATAACATGTTTGAACGTCTTTAAAAAAAGACATTTTTAATGTCTTTATTAAAGTGGTCTCCTACATTTATTTTATCTTTTTTCCATGCATAATTGCTTATATTATAATAATAGAAGTTGATCTTTGTTACTCTTATATGTTAGGGTTGAAAAGGAGTTGTTAGACACGTTTGAGGAGTTCAATTTTATTTATTTACTTATTTATTTTGTGTTCCTCTCTCCCTCTAGAAGTCTATTTCACAATCATAGACAATAATGTCACTATGTCAACAGGCTAACTAAAACAAAATAATTTACTAATATATATTCATATATACAATTTATTTTTTCAGGAATATAATTTCTAAATGTGGTCAAATTAGTCATTTGACATATTTTAAGTTTGCATTGAAAATGAACATGCAACCACCAAACATTATTACATTACATTCGGAACAAATCTAAAACAATAAATATATCAAATCCTTAATACCAACACTAACAATAAAAAGAAAAATTAGTACCATCATGCATGCCCACCAAGTTAAGCCTTCCTGGCTTAAATCATGTCCAGTCCAAATCATATTATTTATTACCAGCGAATAACAACAAAGCATGAATCCAAATTAGTTATGATTTATTTATATTTTGAATGATCAAAAAATGTATCTACTTATTATATTTAGCATGTATGACTTTTTATTCTCTCTGAAACAATTTACTTTATTTGGAACGTATTCGTATTTGGTATGTATTTTTGTTATTAATTATTTTTATGTGGAAACTCAGATGCAGTCCAATTAACTCCATATAAAATTGATAGCTAAAAATCATTAAATAATTTGATATATTTGACTAAATTATCATCTAACAGTTCTCAAGTAAACTTTATTTTACCTTCTTTTTAAATTCATGCTAAAAGCCTATTTCAATAGTGACATATGCTTTTCATTCTCCCCTTGTAATAGATTGTGTATATGATTATTTTCTTAAACATGAAAAACGTATAAAGTAAGTATTAAAAAATTGTAATGTAGAGATGATTAGAGTTGGAAAACGGTGTTTGAAGACTGTGATAAGATGCAAGTGGTCAAGTTGTTTTCCTTTTGTTGAAAAAGGGTGAAACCATATTTGTCCACTTTACCCATTTTTGTACTTTCCCCACAGAAATTCAGACCATGCTCCCTTACCCCACCACCAACAAACGCGATCAACAATGTTATATATTTTTTTTGTGTATAATTTTTTTGTATATAATTATTTTAATTAAAAGTGATTGATAAAAAAATAACAGAAAATAAAAGATTTACTATTAAAAAAAAATACATAAGAAGATGTAATAAACAAGAGTTTAATTTTGATATACTAAGTTACTAACAGTATAAAATATTTTAAATAATCCTACAATTACATCTATTATTTTAGATAATCATTTACACTATTCATAAAAATAGTAGTTATTTTTGATGATGTGATATTACGTGATTATATGCTAGTGTAAAGTTACAAACTTAATAAAAAATAGTATAAACATCATTTCTCAATATTAACATATGCAAATACAAAATGGAAAACAAAATTAAAATGTTAACTATACAAACAAATTTTTTCCCTTCCAAATATAGTAGTATGTTCTTAAATAAGTAAATCTTATCTTATGTGTATATCTATATATGTTTCCTTACAATAAGGAGTGATTCAATTTTCATGACCTCATTTCAATATGCATTTATTTCACAGTAGAAATAACTATTTTTTCATAAATTTTGTTTATGTGAAACACTGTCCTCAATACTATTGTTTTTGAAAAATACGTAGAAACAAATCAATCAATTTTAATTGGTTCTTACAAAAATAAAAAGAATAGACTAAAACATTTTTCAATAATAATATTAGTAATAAGTACTAAATAACTGTTCTTTTCCAATGATTTAATTGTAATAATGAGTAAGAAGAAAGAACAAGCCCTTCAAAACCGAACCCTGCAGAATGGCAGATAAAGCGGCATCTTAACTCTTACGTTTATAAGTACCAAACCTCTGTGTCTTGTTCTTTGAATCTTTGCAATGCACACAACCAATAAGGTGCCTTTCAACTTGCCATTTCTTCACAAAAGGAAAAGTTTTTTTCTATGTTGTCATTCAACTATAACATAACAACTCTCTTACAACCACTGTTGTCTCTGTTGTTTTTGTCTTTCTCTTTGTAGCCTGCAAAACACTGCATCTACTCTTCACCCTCTATGGCCTCTTGAAAGAACCAGAGAGATCTTTTGAGTTTGGATTGTTCAGGAAAATGGGTTCCTTGATTATAAGGCTTGTGGGTCTGTTCTACTTGGTGGTGAGTTTGTTTAGCTTCATTGGAGTGAATGCTATGCATGGAAGGGAAAGTAGTGGATATGAAGCAGTGAAAGGGATCATTTTGATACATGGGAAATCTCACATTGGAAGGATTGATGATGATTTTGTCTGTGCAACTCTTGATTGGTGGCCTCCTCAGAAATGTGACTATGGAACATGTAGCTGGGGTCATGCTTCTCTTCTCAACCTGGTATTCTTTCTTTCTTTCTTTCTTTGTACTTGTGTTATTTGAATCTGTCTAATTATTATTCTTTTTTCCGCTTAAATTTTTCACTGCTGCAAATTATTCCAACATAATGATAACTAAAGATTGTTTCTGCTGCTGTGTTATACTTTTTTTCTTGAGCTCTGAATATCATTCTGTGATGATATTCTTTTTTCCCATTTATAGAATGATGCTGTAGTGACCTCTCAGACTAACATTCATACATTTAGAATCTGTATGTAGTAGCATAAAAGTGAGAGAGGAATTTACACCTTTTAATTTTCATTTCTTGCAGGACCTCAACAACAAAATATTGTTAAATGCAGTAAAAGGTAAGAAAGAATAGACATCTCTATAATATTCACAAGAAGTTACCTTTTCTTTCTTTTATTCTTATGGGGACCACCTTTTTCCTGGGAGCTTATTAAGGAAATCATTACTTCTGAATATTCTGCAGCATTTTCACCATTGAAGATTAGGTTAGGTGGCACCTTGCAAGATAAGGTCATATATGGGACTGAAGATAGTCCAAAACCATGTACTCCTTTTGTTAACAGCTCCTCTGAGATATTTGGATTCACTGAAGGATGCTTACCAATGCATAGATGGGATGAGCTAAACAGCTTTTTCCAAAAAGCAGGGTAAAAATTAGTTTTCCCTTTTAAGTTGTTTCCTTCTCTCTATCTTTTTAGCACTAAACAAGAATTCTCTTGTTAGTAACAAGTTTAACATTAATGATAGGTATATTTCAGGGCTAAGGTTATCTTTGGATTGAATGCTCTTGCTGGAAGAACAATACAATCTAGTTCTGCAGTTGGACCATGGAACTCTTCCAATGCCGAGTCTTTTATCCGTTACACTGTAAGAAAGAATTACAGCATTGCTGGTTGGGAATTTGGTAAGTGTATGCTCCCTCATTACATATATGCCAAAGTAGCAAGCATCAGTGTAATTGATTCAATAGGACTAAAATTAAAAATGGTGATGATTTCACATTTAGTTTCTAACACAAACATTGCAAGTCTTTCAAGTTCTTTTTGCGAAACAAAAATAACATGTCTCCCTCGGTAGAATTAATTGTTTAAATGAATTCCTTCTTGCTTGTGCAGGCAATGAATTGTGCGGGAGTGGAGTTGGAGCAAATGTTTCTGCAGATCAATATGCTTCTGATATTGCTGCATTAAGAAACATAATTCATGATGTATATAGAGGGATCAGGCATAAGCCACTGGTCATTGCTCCCGGTGGCTTCTATGATGCAAACTGGTTCCAGGAATTTGTAAACAAATCTGGTAAATCTGTTGATGTGGTATCTCACCACATATATAACCTTGGAGCAGGTATCATCCACCAAAAAAGAAATATTAATGTTATAATATTTGACCAATGTTTATGAATTTTGGTTATAACAAAAGCTACTACTTTATCTTACATACAGGAGTTGATGAGCACCTAATTGAAAGAATTCTTGATCCATCATATCTTGATGGAGTGGCTAGCACATTCAGTGGCCTCAAAAATATACTTCAAAAATCAGCAACCAAAGCAAAAGCATGGGTTGGTGAGGCAGGAGGGGCTTACAACAGTGGCCACCATCTTGTGTCTGATGCATTTGTCTACAGCTTCTGGTTAGTTTAACTAACTCACCTTGATTTTTTTTTTATCTTAATTTTTTATTTATTTTTTTGTCATTGGAGATTCTACAAGCATTTACTCTAATGTTAATACATCAAAACACAGGTATTTGGATCAGCTTGGAATGTCAGCTGTTTATGACACCAGAACATACTGCAGACAGAGTTTGGTTGGAGGAAACTATGGTTTACTAAACACTTCTACTTTTGTGCCAAATCCAGATTATTATAGGTACCAAATATTAAATTTCATAGTTGAAGGATGAGCAGCATATTATTGTGGACTCTCTCATTTTAGCTTTCAAGTGTCATTATCTTCAGAAAAATATTGTGTGCTCATTTATACAAACTCGCACATACCTTTCTACCATTGGTTGAGGGTGTAGACTTATCATATGCAGATCACACATTCTATCCAATGGTGAAAAGATGTGTTTTTTTTTTTCGATATATAAAATAAAAAATGATTACAAATTATACATCCCTTTTCTTTGTGAGCTGATGTATCCAACTTGTGTTCTGACATATATAGATGTTTACTTCATTAATTGCTTGCCACTTCATTAAGGAAACCCATTCATGAGAGCTTTTAATAAGGGGTCCCATATGACATAGCTTAACAGTGTTATTTTCTAGGTAAAGACAAGATTATTTGACGGTGATGTGGTTATAATTATATGTCTCTTTCTTCTATGCAGTGCTCTTCTTTGGCACAGACTTATGGGAGTACGTGTCCTTGCAACTTCCTTCTATGGGACAAAGAAGATAAGAGCTTATGCACACTGTGCAAAGCAATCTGTGAGTAAAATTCTCTATCAGTATGATTATATGATAAACTTAGAAGATTATAGTAATGATAGAAACTGATTGATACCATTGTAACAAACAGAAAGGAATCACAATACTATTGCTTAACCTGGACAACAGCACCAGTGTTCATGCAAAAGTGGACTTCACATACTCAAGGACAGGTGCAACTGCCAGAGAAGAATACCATTTAACTGCACAGGAAAGGGACTTACATAGCCAAACCACATTACTAAATGGAAAAGTTCTAACTGTGAACTCAGCTACAGGGGATATTCCTCCTTTGAATCCTCTATATGTAAATCCATCAATGCCAATCATAGTTGGTCCTCTCTCTATAGTATTTGCACATATACCAGATGTTGATATCCCAGCATGTTCCTAGATCATTGGCTCTATGTGAAACCAAGAATTGGTTTTACATGGTGAGTGGAAAAAATAAAATACATGGAAATATAGAATTAAGTATTCAATTTCTTGATTATATACTACTTGGCCATTCTTTTTTGGGGTCAAACACTTGGATTTTTTATGGCTTTGTTTGTATCCCAATGCTTTATTGTGACAGTATCTAAAGTTTATAAATTGAATGCGGATTTGTACATCTCTCATGACCAGCTAGCATCACAACTAATAATGATACATAAGTGGTCCAAAACGAAATAAAGAAAAGTAAGAAACTATTGCATTGTAAGTTTGGTGAGATGTCAGTGACTTAAAATGTTGAAACTATCCAAATGGTCACAAGAATGACCAGTTTTATGGTTGAAACTTGAAATCAAAGGAACAAAACACCACAAGCAGGTAGGACAATTATAACAGACACTTGACCTTGCAATATTACAACAAAGTCAATAATTTCATTTTGGCAGCATATCTGTAAAAAAAGATACAACTGCTATAGCAAGTCAGCGAAAAGAATTTACATACTGCAATACCTATGTTAATGTTTCCTTTCTATTTGACTAAAATGATCTTTTTATAGAAAGATCGGATATACAATCTCTGTCAAAATCTGCCTAGCTTTGAAGTTTACCTAAATTTCTAGGCTGTGTTCAAAATAATCAATGATTGGAACATGTATCAGTTCTCCTCGGAAAAACTCTGAGGCTTACTGCTGGCGAACGCCAACCATATGAAGGTGCCAGTCAAATAGAAGAAGATTGATGGCGCAAATAGTGATATCTACATGGTTTAGATATGGAATATAAATTAAAATACAAAATGATATACACATCATACAATGAAAAAGCAACCAATATTAATAGCAACTTACACTCCATGAATGAGTTGAATCGAGAAGATAACCCGTGAGCGCTACGCCTACAATTCCAGGTATTGCCCCAACAGTATTAGTTATACCCTGAGGATACATAAAGGATTATGATTTAGTATAGGAATAAATGTCATTTTCAACCTAGTACTAGATAACTTAAAGAAATAGTAGTTTTCTTTGGGAAAATTGGTTACTCAGGAAAATTAGGATTGGAGTTTCAATGATACAGAGATACTTTGTGTTCCTCTTCTTATTTGATGGGAAAATTTGTGCTTCCTTCTTTGAGATTTTTTTTTGAAAACGCTATTTATATTTCAATGACTCAAAAATACTGACATATAAGCAGAAGCTACAGAATGAAATTACAGTATTGTAATGGCATTAACCTTATATTGAGTCATATAAGAGTTTTAAGTGTAAGCCAACCTACCAAAAGTATACTTGCATATTCGGGTGACATATCTTGATGGGTACAATAAAGTCCTGGGGAAGCACATAAATAGGAACATAGTAAGGTAAAGAAAAGTACTTGACTGAATTATATATTTTGTACAAAATCAGATAAAGTTTAATTTCAGGACCATCTAATACCTGACAGGGCAAAACTTGAGAGGGCTAAACCACCCGTGAGAATGCTCACAATCTCCCAAGGAGGTAACCCTAGATCCAGCGAGGAAAGAGTCATGCAGATTGCAGGGGACAAAAATGCAATTGATTGGCAGATCTTTCGAACCTATTTTTTTTTTTTTTTTAAGAAATCCAGACAGCAAAGGAATCAAGAATTTGAGGTCAAGG
>NC_029785.2:134219832-134225372 GCF_000816755.2 Arachis ipaensis | reverse complement strand
TAAAACAGGGGCGGAGCTAGATGAAATATTAGAGGGGGGCAAAAAATATTTACATGATAAAATAAGATTAAAATAAAATTTTAAGGAGAGCTAAACTAAAATTTACATATAATTTACATGTAAAAAATTAAAATTAAAGGGGGCAACCTTTGCCACTATTTGCCCCCCTTTGCCACTATGTGGCTCCGCCCCTGTGCTAAAATAATTTGTAAGTCGTCATCAAAAGGTCCATAATTTAACGTTATGTTGCCAACTCATGCACTGTATGAACATATCCCACAAGGTGAAGTTGTGTCATTACGTGTGTTGTGCCTATCCAATTTTGATCTAAAACTAAAAAGTGAATTAATGGTGTTCCAATGACTCTCATACCGTAGTGGTTTCAACTCCTCTTGCAATCAAGTTGTCGGCTAATTGTGCAGCAATATTAGTCATAAATACTGAAGCCAATGGTGGAAGAATAGACACCTGAAATGATTAAGAACTCACAATCATTAGTATGTAAGTGATTTGAGCCTCTTTCCTCCCAAAAGAATACTGGAAAAGTGTTTAAACATGAGTGCAATTCAAAAGCAATTAAAGACAATGAAAAGAAAAAACCAGAAAAAGTTGCTTTCATTTCATATTTCAAGTTTACAACTACATAAAGTTTTCATGCTCATGACAAACCTAAACTCCTACAGTAATGTGCCAATTTCATATTTACAGAGTGCAAAATGCTTCTCAATAATATTGTTAGCAAATTAAAATTAAACTGTTCTAAATACCATGCAAAAATAGCAATTTGTCATGCACAAAGGTTAATACATTTTGAAGTTTATATTCTCTTTGAAAAAAGGCTGTTTCACATGCTATCTGTCGAAGTCGGAGGTGAAGAATGAAGTGTGTTTTTCTTCATCGAGGCATGAAGAACTGGGTTAGCTAAAGTGAAAAGACGAAATAGAAAAGCCAGTCTTACCCATGCTGCTTCTGTCAGATTTAAGTTCAGCTCCTCACTGCATAGCAAATAGATGGAAGAATTAGATTCTCCATTGGGTCAAACCTGTAAATAATTCTGAAACTAAAAAAGATGGCCAAATGGCTGTCAGTGATTATCGATCTCTGGTCAGCAATAAACAATGCATAAAAACACAGTATATGAAAGAAAAAAAATTGTTAAAGTGTTAACCAATTCCCTCGTCACCTGGATTGCAATGAAAAAAAGCAAAAAGTAGCAACAAGTGGATAATTAAATGGATTTAGATCCTCTAAATTTTAGATTTCACTTGGGAGGGTAAAGTGTGATCTCTCACCATTTATTTCATAAGTGGGACCAAGAGAAAATATGAGAGAAAAAACATTCAAGGATAAGAGATCACACTTTACCCTCTAAAGTGAAAATCCAAAATTTAGAGAATCCAAATTCTAATTAAATTATCAAAGGGTACCTAAAATATGTTGGGAGCCATGATAGACAGGTGTAGTGACCCCAGCTACCACAGAAGTGAGCATATATCATTGCCCATACAGCAGGGCTTCGGAAAAAGGACTTCCAAGGCACATCCTGCATTTGAGAAACAAGACATGAAACAGAGGTCCATTCCAAACTACATTACAACGCAGACACATCACAACTCGTCTGTCACATTCTCTCTCACACACACATCCTCAGCAGTTACAATTAGGGCCTGTTATACTTGGTGCAAACTCCTATGATATTCCACTCAAGAATAAGGATCTAACCCAATGCTGCAGTGTCTGAAGTTAGAAAATTAGATATTTTAAGAGGAGGAAATAAAAGAAGACGCTAGAAGGGTAACATGATGCAAAACAACATGAGATCCAGCAATTAGTTCTTAAAAAAATTAAATATTAGAATGTCATAATCCCAGCCAAAGAGAACTGACAAGTCACTCCTCCCTTCAAGAAGATAAAGTAGAAGCTCTGAAATTGTCATCAAGTATTGAACATACCTTGAAAGAGCTGTTCAATTCCTTTAGAGAACTTTTCTGTGATTGTATCGTGGTACGTTGGACGCCTGGTACTGAATAACCCATTAAACCATAAGGCTCAAAATAATAAATCAAAAGAAAAAGGGGGTAAAAAGTAATGAAGGTATCACATGAAGAAAACAAAAACAAAAAACCACGATTACTCACATGAAAGAGATCCAGCATGTAACTGCGCCTCACCTCCTTCAAGAACTTGAAACCCCAAAAACCTTCAAATTTCAAGTCAACAAAACAAGCCATGATTTTAATTAAATTTGCAGCTCAAGAAACTTATTGGAAGAACTTCACTACTTTGAAACAAGCCATGATTCAGTTATTCTACTTACCATGCAACCCCCAAAAAACCAAATAAATAGAACACTGATTCCCAGCCAAGACTTTGGATAACAGGTGGAGCCAAAAGAAGCCTGACAGATAGTACAATGTCAAAATTGAAGGTAGAGAATGAAATAAAACAGAAAACATAAGAATCCTGAGATATGCATACCCCATAACACTTCCAACACTCAAGCCACCAAACACAAACGCCACTGCGCGTGAGCGCTCTTCCAATGGTATTAACCTGCACATGGCTTCCATTCAAAAGGGTAAGCCTTAGAATCAAATGCAGATACAAAGCATAAGTTTAACCAAATAAATAGTTGGCTAAGGCAGTAACCATCTATTTCACTTAGAACTTGGATTTTGACAGCTGCTCCAAACAATTGTTCTTAATGTTCTGCATCTTTATTTAAGTTTGAATTATTATCTTCAACAAGAGAATTCACAATTTCAACCAGAAATTCCTTGTAGGTGAGAGACTGAATATATTAAATAACTTCAGACCCCTCCCCAACAAAAAAAAGGGGTGAAAATCAACGTGATCACTGTAGAAGTCATCAGGAGATCAATAATAAATAAATAAAAATCAAAATATAAAAGAAAAATACATATAAACAGAAAACATCTATTTGAACCAAATTTGTATATAATATCTGGATATTTACATGCCTGGCAATAAGATCAGTAGCAGCAGATGGTGAAACACCTTCACCAATCCCAACCTGGATATACAATGGAAAGGAACTGCTTAAGACAGTTGGTAAGAGTGCTGAATACAAACCAAGATGTAATTAAAATAGACGTTACTACACATGCACACTAAATACACTTCAGGTACGGCAGATAGAAAATCCAGTGTAAAGATAAATACAATAAAGCCATGAAACTATGTGAGACAAATCAAGGATTTATGTACATAATTGACATTAAGTAAGAAATTAGATGCATTGTGGCAAGCCAGCAACAACAACTAAGCCTTGTCCCACTAAGTGAAGTCAGCTACATGGATCGCATCTCCATAAAGTATGTGTTAGGAAGTAAAGGTACAGGAAAAAGTAAAAATTACTGACCAAAACCCTTGACAATAGTAAGCCAGGCATATATCCAGCAACAAGAGGAACAAAAGCTGTAGCCACTGACCATACCAGTACTCCAACCTCAAGAACTTTTCTGAAAATATAACAAGGAAACTTCATAAGCCCAAAATCCAAACTAAAATCTTTAGTGTCAACTGTAAATGAGATAATTGTCTGATCATTATCCATCTCTATAAATCTTCAACATTTGATTTACTGAGTCGATTCTCATAAAAAACTAGTTACAGATGGAGCTAATTGCCAACAATGGATCAAAGAATTATATGAAAATGATTTAATTAAGAATATAGTAGGATACAAAGAACATTTTAGATATCTCGGTTTGATCATGCCTCTAATAAAAGTATCCTTAAAATTGATGTTGCCTCAGGTAACTAACCTGCCACCAAAAGTCTTGGCTAGCCAACCTCCCGGCAATTGACTCAAAGCATAACCCCAGAAGAATGAGGACTGAACCAACCCAGCCATGGATGAGTTCCACCCAAATTGATGCGACATTGGAATTATGGCAACGCTCAAGTTCACCTGGCCGCGCCAAAAACAAATGCTTATCATGGATGCAACTCTTAGAAAGGATTCTTTTGATTAAAGATTATTAACTATGGCATGTTCATGGAAGCAATTACAAAATTCAGCAACTTGATAAGAAAATAAAGGAAAAGAACTACACCTATAAATATGAACTATGATCAAGTAGCTAACTTTGGTAAAAGTAGAGTAAGAACCTTATCCATGTTACAGATAACAAAGGCGAGGGAAGTGGTGCCGATGAGCTTGTATCTCTGAGGAATATTCTTCCAAGGTGGCCAAATTCCAACGATTTTGGAGACATCCTCGGAAGCCGAAACAGGAGGAGCTTGCTGTTCCTGTTGTCGTCGTTCAACGTTGTCAACTCGAAGGCCATTGAGAACCTTGGACTTGGAGCTGGATGATGATGCTACTGCTACTCTGGGCCTGGGCCTGGGCCTGAGCCTGAGAGTGGGGCTTGAAGGTGAGGGGTAGAATTGGAAGCGCAGAAGATGATGAGAGGTTCTGGTGATTGGAAGTGGAAGGAAGCAGGTTGAGCTATGTGGTCTGAGGGTGAAATTCTCCATTTTTGGTTTCGTGGGAGTGAGAGTAGCGAGTAGCGTAACACAGAAACCATGTATTGTGACTTGTGAGTTGGAGAAGGAGAACTGAACATCAGCTTGCCACCAAGGACCTTGCTTGTGGCTCACATCCAAGGATCACACCAACTATTCAAGTAACCAATTTCTTGGAACATGTTCATTTAATCATATTTTTTTTTCTTAATTTAGGGGTAAGTAAGGGTTGATTTGGTTAGGAGTTATGGTAAAATTAGAATCGAACCGATCAAGATGTAATTAGTTCGATTTGGTTTGAATTTGCATTTTTTGTATATGTATCCGAACCAAACCAAACCGATTAAGAATGAATTGGTTCAGTTCGGGTAATTGGGTACCCGATAGGGGTGGCAAACGGGCCTAAACCCGCCGGGCCGGCCCGTGTAACCCGCCAAAAAAGGCGGGCCGGGCTGGAAAATTGGGACCGCCAAATAGTAAAATTGGGTACCCAATGACTTTGAAATTCATAAAAAAAAACCAAATTTTTATCTTAAAAATTCAACAAGTACAATAAACATATAATATCAATAGAAATAATTCAAACATATTACACACTAAATACATTAAAAATTAAACTCATTAAAATCCAAACATATTAATAATAAATAATTATTGTCTAATAAAAAAGTCATATATATTTTTTATTTTTTTATTTAATTAATATATGATCGGGTTCGCGGGTTAGTTCGGGTTCCACATTCCCAAAATCGATACCCGAACTAATTACTAACAAAAACATCGGTTTGGTTCGGATTGGATCCGATTATCCATTAATTTTAGAACTAATTTAATTGGTTCGGTTCGGATTCGGACAGATAATCGAGTACCCGCTACCCTTGCTCACCCCTAAAATTAGTCTCACTTTTAAAATGAGCTCTTTAATTACTGAATTATATTAAAAATTAATTATCAAAATTCGACTTAACAAATTCAAAGCGTCCTGTATATAAACCATATTATTATAACTTATTAATGTAAATCATTTTTAGTATGTTGTTAGGGTTTAG
>NC_029785.2:134208226-134219197 GCF_000816755.2 Arachis ipaensis | reverse complement strand
TATACAAAAGTTAATTTTTTATTATTATTTAATAAAAATATTTTGATTATTATCGTATTCTAGCTAACTGCTAACCTCGATTAATAGGCTGGTATGTTATGGAACTCTGGATTTTCATACGTTGCTGTAGCCCAATTCCGTAATTGGGCCTGAATTTTGTTGGGCTCATTAAATCCTCCGTTTTGTAGCTCATATTACCACTTTTTGAACTTTGAAAAATTGACCAAAAAAAAAAAGAACTTTGAAAACAAAAACACCCCTCCCCTATTCTGTCTGTATTTGGGATGGGTTCTCCTGACCCTTACCATTAAAAAAAAAGGGAAAAAAAAAAATACAAACTGCAAACCATATAGCATTCTGCATGATTGACCAAAAATAGAAAAGGAAAAAAAACACTACAACGAGTTAACATCACATAGCAAGAGCATACTATTGAAAAAAATATTATACTTAGTTGTGATAAGATCAAATTGGATGCCCATTAATATGGGTGGTTGATTTTTATTTCTAATGCTGAATAGAGTTGAAAAGCAAACTTTATACGCCTATAAATAGAGAAACAATCTGAAAAATATTACACAAACAACAATAAAACAAATCAATTTTCTCTCTTTCTTTACGTTTCAACTTTACGTTTCAATTCTCTTTCTTTACTGAATACTTTACTGAATACTTCTCTCTCTTTATATATATATATATATATATTACAACATATAATATTAGTAAATACATATATAAATTATTGTTATTAAGCTAATTATATTAATACTAGAGTCTTCTATTTATACATCTTTATTTTATCTTTAGTATATCTTTATTTATTTCACAATACGTTATCAGTACGAGACTCTGATCAAATTTTTAGAAAGACTTAGGTAATAAATTTTCATTATGTCAAAACTCTCTCATCTTGAATTCAATGCTCTTGATATATCTGGAAACAATTATTTATCATGGATATTAGATGCTGAAATCCATCTTGATTCATTGGATTTTGGAGATACCATTAAGGCTGAAAATAATGCATCACAGAAGGATAAAGCCAAACTCATGATTTTTCTTCGTCGTCATCTTGACGAAGGATTGAAAAAATGAATATCTCACATTAAAAGATCCTGCAGATCTTTAGAAAGACCTTGAAGAAAGGTACAATCATCAAAAAACGGTGGTACTTTCTCAAGTCCGATATGAATGGACGCACTTGCGTCTGCAGGATTTTAAATCAATAAATGAATATAATTCTGCAATGTTTTGAATCACCTCACGAATGAAATTATGTCGAGAAAAGATAACTGATCATGATATGTTGGAGAAAACTTTCTCAACCTTACATGCCTCGAATGTGCTCCTACAGCAGCAGTATCGAGAAAAAGGGTTTAAAAAATATTCTGAGTTAATTTCTTACCTTCTTGTTGTTAAACACAACAATGAGTTGCTCTTAAAGAATCACGAAACGCGCCCAGTTGGCGCCGCCCCATTTCCTGAAGTAAATGCGGCAAATTACCCCAGAAGAGGTAAATGGCAAGGTTTTAACAACAAGAAAAATTATGGAAAGAAAAGAAATTATGTTCAAAAGAGAGGATCTCACCAGAAGTGGGATAAAGAAAGAAATATTGGGCAAAATAAATCAATAGAAGATAAGTACTTCCGTTGTGGTGGAAAGGGTCATTGGTCACGTACCTATCGTACCCCAAGGCACCTAGTCGATCTTTATCAAACATCTTTGAAAAAAGACGACAAAAGAAAGGAAACAAATTTCGTTTCAAATGATGCTAAAAATTTCACCATTCATTATGATGTATCTGATTTCTTTGAAGATCCTGAAGAAAATATTGGTCATTTGATCAATGATGTAATGGTTTAATATGTGAGATTGTTAAGTATTCATGTAAATAAATCATGTATGAAACTTATTGTTAAGTTTTATTTTCTATTTATTTGAGTTTCAAATATGATGTATATAAATAATGAAATATTAATATTCATGAATTTTGAAATAATTAAATGTGTTAAGTTTTAAAATAAAATTTCAGTATATGACATTATGTACAGTGTTTCTTAAAAAAATAATTCTAATCAAGAATTCAATTTAATTGTGCATGTATTACTACTCATTTTATTATTATTTGTCTTTGAAGATAATGGTAAGGACATATAGTGAAGATATTTGCCTTACGGATAGTACAAGTTCGCACACCATTCTCAAAAATGATATATATTTTACCCATCTTGTGCCAAAAGAAGAATGTGTTAATACTATTATTGGCTCAGGCGATGTGATAGAAGGCTCCGGAAGAGTTCTAATTTTATTTCCTGGAGGAACAAAATTTATAATAAAAAATGTACTATTATCTACCAAGTCTCTGAGGAACTTGTTGAGTTTCAAAGATATTCGCCGAAATAGATATCATATTGAAACAATGAATGAGAGAAATCATGAGTATTTATGTATCACAACTCATAATTTAAATAAAAAAATTATATTAGAAAAGTTATCCTCACTTTCATCTGAGTTGTATTGTACCAAGATTAGTGCAATTGAATCACATATCATTGTAAATCAGAAGTTTACTAACCCAAATGAATTCATAACTTGGCATGATAGATTAGGTGATCCGGGAACAACCATGATGAGGAGAATTATTGAAAAATTCCATGGACATTCACTAAAGAACCAGAAGATTCTTAAATCTAGTGAATTTTGTTGTGCTACATGTTCTCAGGGAAAGTTAATTTTAAATCCATCACCAGTAAAGATTGGATTTGAATCCCCTGAATTTCTAGAAAGGATTCAAGGTGATATATGTGGACCTATTCATCCACCATGTAGATCTTTTAGATATTTTATAATCCTAATAGACGCATCTTCAAGATGGTCACATGTGTGCTTATTATCTTCTCGCAACCTGGCGTTTGCGAGATTACTGGCTCAAATTACTCGATTACAAACACAATTTTCAGAAAATCCAATCAAAGCAATTCTTCTTGATAATGCTGGTGAATTTACTTCCCAAGCATTTGACGCTTATTGTATGGCTAATGGAATAAGTGTTGAACATCCAGTAGCTTATGTTCACACACAAAATGGGTTAGCAGAATCACTTATTAAACGCCTCCAATTAATTGCTAGACCCTTACTTATGAGAACAAATCTCCCAACCTCGGTTTGGGGGCATGCTATTTTACATGCCGCAACACTTATTCGTTTGAGGCCAATGAGTTACCATCAGTTCTCTCCTATGCAATTATCATTTGGCCAGCAGCCAAATGTTTCCCATTTAAGAATATTCGGGTGTGCGATATATGTTCTCATTGCACCACCTAATCGCACTAAAATGGGACCCCAAAAGAAATTTGGGATATATGTTGGATATGATTCTCCCTCTATAGTGATGTATCTTGAGATACAAACTGGAGATGTATTTAAAACCCGGTTTGCGGATTGTCATTTTGATGAATCAAAATTTCCACCATTAGGGGGGAGAGAATAAGTTTCCTGAAAAGGAACTTAATTGGAATGCATCATCCTTGATGCATTTAGATCCTCGATCAGGACAATGTGAACTAGAAGTTCAAAAGATTATACATTTGTAAAGAATAGCAAATGAATTGCTTGATGCATTTTTCGATACAAAGAGGATAACCAAGTCGTATATACCAGCGAAAAATGCCCCAATTCGAATTGATGTCCCAGTTGGACAAATTGC
Organism: Arachis ipaensis; assembly: GCF_000816755.2. NCBI lineage: Eukaryota > Viridiplantae > Streptophyta > Magnoliopsida > Fabales > Fabaceae > Arachis > Arachis ipaensis. The sequence continues at coordinate 134,215,490 of NC_029785.2, read as the reverse complement.
CACCGAAGCAAATACATGCCAGAAGCGTGGCAGGCCTGTCGGTTCCAAAGACAAAAATTCTCGAAAGAGAAAAGAGGTAAATACTATTCCTATCGAAAAAGATATAGTAGAGACACCTACAGTTGTCCAAAATTCTGATATAATTTTAAGGCCAGAAGACGTTCAGGTACCTGAAAATTGTGAAAATGATGAGATCTCGATAAATTATGTCTTTACAGGAGAGAAATGAGACTGAAATAAGACAATTGTCAATAAAATATTTGCATATAACGTGTCATTAAATATCATGTATGAAAGTAAGGATCTTGAGCCAAGATCAGTTGAAGAATGCCAACAAAGGAATGATTGGCCAAAATGGAAAGAAGCCATGAAGGCTGACTTAGACTCACTTGCAAAACATGAAGTCTTTGGACCTGTAGTCCATACACCAGAAGATGTAAAACCTGTTGGATACCGATGGGTATTTGTGAGAAAACGAAATGAGAAAAATGAAATTGTGTGCTACAAAGCCCGACTTATGGCACAGGGTTTTTCACAAAGGCCTGGTATAGATTATGAAGAAACGTATTCCCCTGTAGTGGATGCGATAACATTGCGTTATTTGGTCAATTTATCTGCATATCATAAACTGCATATGCATTTAATGGATGTGGTAACAGCCTATTTATACGGCTCATTAGATCGGGATATCTATATGAAAGTCCCTGAAAGACTAAAGATATCTAAACCATCCAATGAATATTTTCAAGGGTTATACTCAGTTAAATTGCAAAGATCTTTATATGGTCTAAAGCAATCTGGATGAATGTGGTATAATCGTCTTACTGAGTATCTGGCCAAAAACGGATTCAAGAATGATGATATCTGTCCATGTGTTTTCATAAAGAAATCTGCATCTGGGTTCATTATAATTGCTGTGTACGTTGATGATTTAAATATCATTGAGACTCCTGAAGAGATTCCAACAATTATAAAAACTCTAAAAGAAGAGTTTAAAATGAAAGATCTTGGAAGGACTAAATTTTGTCTCGACCTGCATATCGAGCATATAAAAAATGGGATCTTTATTCATCAAACAACATACATCAAAAATATATTGAAAAGATTTTATATGGATAAGTCACATCCCTTGAGTACCCCAATGATCATAAGATCTTTGGATGTGGAGAATGATCAATTCCGTCCTAAAGAAGAAAATGAAGATATCCTTGGTCCAGAAGTACTATATCTTAGTTTTTTTGGAGCGCTAATATATCTTTCTAATAATACACGACCCGATATATCATTTGCTGTGAACTTACTAGCAAGATATAGTTTCTCTCCAACCAGAAGACATTGGAGCGGAATCAAGCAAATCTTTCGATATCTTCATGGAACGGTTGATATGGGATTGTTTTATCCCTATGGATCAAAGTCACAACTAGTTGGCTATGCAGATACTGACTACTTGTTTGATCCACATAAAGGGATATCTCAAACAGGATACCTATTCACATATGGTGGTACAGTTATATCATGGAGGTCCACGAAACAGACAATTGCAGCAACATTCTCTAATCATGCTGAAATACTAGCGATTCATGAAGCAAGCCGCGAGTGTTTTTAGCTCAGGAGTTTGATCCAATATATTCTGTCATCATATGGACTAATTGATTATAAGATAGCTCCAACTGTCCTGTTTGAAAATAATACAACATGCATTGCTCAACTTAAAGGCAGATATATCAAAGGTGATAGAACAAAACATATTTCTCCCAAATTCTTCTTCACTCATGATCTTCAAAATCAAGGGATAATTGATATCCAACAGATCCGCTCAAGTGATAATCTCGCAGATTTATTTTCAAAGTCACTCCCAAAATCCTCCTTTGAAAGATTGGTACATAAGATTGAGATGCGTCGATTTCAAGACATTAAATGATGTTGACAAGAGGGGGAGATTGTACTCTTTTTTCCTTGTTCAGTTTTTTTTTTCCATTGGATTTTTCTTGACAAGGTTTTTAATGAGGCAGTCCTCATCAAAAGATATTGTACTCTTTTTCCTTCACTAAAATTTTTTTCCATTGGATTTTTTCTTTAGTAAGGTTTTAATGAGGCATAATGCAAAATGGGCATCCAAGGGAAGTGTTGTGATAAGATCAAATTGGATGCCCATTAATATGGGCGGTTAATTTTTATTTCCAATACTGAATGAAATTGAAAAGCAAACTTCATACGCCTATAAATAGAGAAACAATCTGAGGAACATTACACATACAGCAATAAAACAAATCAATTTTCTCTCTTGTACATATATGAATTATTGTTATTTAACTAATTATAGTAATACTAGAGTCTTCTATTTATAAATCTTTATTTTATATTTAGTATATTTTTATTTATTTCACAACAATACTTTGATTAAATATGATATAATATATGAAAAATTTAAATTTCACGTGTCAAAATTTAAACTACTGTTCGACAGTGACGACTTGACGCAAGAAATGGTGATGCAAAGCGCGACGGCAAGGCACGCGGAAAATGTAGCAGCAACGACCCAAGTCCCCCACTGCACTGAATCGGACATCTTTGCCCAGAACGACAAAGTCGTGCGTTGTCTCCCTCCGCCCCAAAATGTTTTCAAGCGATCTCACAGAGAGGCGACGGTGGAGCAGGTGCAGTGGTTAGAGACGAAGAAGGCCACATTCTCATGGCAGCCACTTGGAGACTCGAAGCACCTGTTTCAGTGAAGGAGGCGGAGGCCAGGGCTCTGATGTTGGGCTCGGAGCTGGCTTCACAAACTTCACAAACTCCTTCCTCCTTCTATCATTGTCAAAGATTGAAGATGCAGCATGGGTTCACCCAGAATCCAGGTAAGGAGGAAAGATCCACTTTCAAATTCTGTTGTTTAATTGAATTAGGTTGGAACCTTAGCCGTTGAAATACTTTGATTTTGTGTGTGAGATGTTAGATGACCTTATGATAATTTGCTCGAAATTTCTGTGTGGATTCCATGTTGTGGTGTGCAGGTTAAAGTGGATCACTTATGATAATTTGGTCTTTGAAATTTTGTTTTAATTATTATTAAAAAAATGAAATGATACGGTGTGGTATCTTTTTGTTTTCTTCTTTCACTGAATTAAATTATGAATTCATTGTGTATTAAAGAAGTTTTCTTTGAGTGACAAATTGGGATTCTGTGACTGATATAGCTGTTTGCTTGATATTATATTTGCAATAAAATTTAAAAAGGTTGGTAGGACAAAGGAACTTCCAAAACCAGAAGAGGTAATTTAATAGGTGGAACGAAGAATAGTTGTTGCATCTCCATTTGAATATTTTTTGAACTTTGAACTAAATTTAACAGCATGATATTTCTGCTTTGCATATTATGTCTTTGATGATTGGACTTAACACCTCTTTAGTTGAAATACCACTATCTTTTATTCGTTTGTCCTATATAGGGAGCTACCTAAATATTACATTGTTGTAGACTTTTCCTTATTTTTGTGGCAAAACAAAATTGATTTTCTACCCCTGAATATTTGTCACTATATTCTTTTTCTACATAGGGTTACATGTAGGTATATATCATGATAAAGGTATTTTGTTTATTGCAGGATTTATGAATTTACCTTGGCCTTTGTTTTCATTTATTTATTCATGTCGATTTTATACCGATGGTGTTTGCATTTGTTTCGATCACTGTGCATATATGTAAGCATGTAGTGTTTTACCTGTGACTTATAGCTGCTGTGTTTATTTATCATAAATGGACATGTGTTAATGTAGTCACATTTTTTGAGTTGTAAACGAAATAGAAGTCATTGACTGTTCTTCATTTTACTATTGTGATACCACCTGGGTGGAATGAATGCCTTTTTGTCAATGGAGTGTTCTCCTTCCATATTGGTACTTCATAATAAAGATGGCAGCAAGGGTTCCAAATTTGTTTTATTTTCTAATTTTTGTTTGTTGATTTTTTTTTAAATTTGTTTTAATCAGGTTCTCTTTGTGCTTCTCATAGATCAATAAGGAAAAGTGAGGCTCATAAAGTAGTATGCCCCATACTCTCGAAAGGAAAGATCCAAGGTATATATGGCCATGTGATTAAATACAAAGTTTCACATTTTTAATTCATTATTATCTATTATATATTTTATAGAAGAGCATCGGATTTTTTTTGTTAATTCAAATTATTTGATCTTGAGCTATATCATCATTTGGGCAAAAGGTTTTAAATTGGAGTAGGAGATTGCAATTGTGGTTGTTGTGATCAAAATTTGTTACTTAAAATTGATTTGATGAAATCCATTACAAGCTATTGCAAACCGCAATTGCAATACGATACAATTGTAGTAGAGACTCCTTAAAATATGGAATTAGTAGAGTGTAGAAAAAGGCTACATCTGTATTTTATACTGCTTTAAAACTACATCTTATTTTCCTGCTTACTCAAATGTTTGTATCATGAAAGTGGACAATCATGCATGGAGATTTGGAACATGACTATGATTTAATGTAGAGAGTATGCTTTTATTTTTCTAGAATTAACAAAGCACATGGCTGTGGGAGCTAATGAGGTATTGGCTAAACTATGAAAATTGACAGTGAAATGTTGTCATATATGCATATGGATCCTAGCCTTCACCATTTTAAAAGGTACAACACATCATTCAATGGAGGATGGTGGTAATTATATGAAAAGTTACTTCTTTTGATTTACAGATAATTCATCTTTTTAATTATCTCTCTTCTACAAGTAAAAATATTTAAAATTTTCTTTATTTAAAAATTAAGAGGATAAATTAAGATTTATAATGATTTTTTTTATAGTCTTGAGAGAAATCATACTAAACTTGAAACCCTAAATAAAAAAGATTTATACTGCTTTCAAGCTAAATTGTTTATACTCAAATGTTTGTATCATGGAAGTGGCAATCATGCATGGAGATTTGGAAGATGACTGTGATTTAATTCCTCAAACAAATCATTTGTTGCCTCAGGAGTGTGAAAATATGTTATATGGTGCAAGAAAATTATTAGTTTGTGTATTTCTATTAGGAGTTATGCATAGTGTTTGTTGGTGTTAATAAGTTAGTGAATGTTAAAGTTAACAAAACACTTAATTGAAGTTCAATTTGATCAGATAAATGTTGATAACTAACATAACCTTGGATTTATTCATTGATGGATTTATATGCCATAATTAAATTGAACAATGAACATAACCTAAATTGTTTTTGAAATTTCATTTTGTTCATAAGGTGATCCTTATACTTTTTAATGCTATAATTATTGTCGTATTTAGATGATAAGGTTGACAAAATAACCATTTTAGTTATTTTAAAAGTGAGCTAAAATTTATATTTAAGCATGTCTTTTTGATGAGAGAAACTAAAATGTTGATTCAGGTTGCATTTGTAAAAGAGACACTGAAAGATTCAGATTTGAGGATGGCTCATAGGGTGCATAAGATGTCATCATTGGTGGGTGGAATGCTCTTCGTAGCTGATGATTTACACATTCATGCTGCATGGCATCTTGCAACCGCAGTTGGTGTCAGTACCTGCAACATGCTCCTTGAATAGGTGTTCCTTCTCTTTATTCGAATCTTAATATTTATTTGATCTATATTGTTAGGATAAATAAATAAATATGCACTGCAGCTATTCTGTTTGTGCTTAGTAGAATTATCTCGCATGCTAGCTGATCTTCCTTTCAAGCATTTTCTATTTAAGGCTTCAATTCAATTTCCATCTTGTTTTGCTAATAGTGAAAATAAAGATAACTATGTGCAATTAAAATATTTGACACTTAGGATCACAGATAAAATATTGAGAAAAGGACAAATAGGTCCCTGATCTTTTACCCCGCGGACATTTTCGTCCCTAACCATTAAAAAATACTTTTAAGTCCCTGACGTCTTTAAGGTAGCGTTTGTTTTGAGGTACTGAGACAGAGACGGAGAGACTGAGACTTAGTATCGCGTTTGTTGGTTCAGAGACTGGTACTAAAATTTCTGTCTCTGTCTCTAAAATTTCAGTATTTCAGTACCTCCAAAAAGTAGGGACACAGGGGACTAAAATTTTTAGAGATGGAGACTGAAATTTTAATAACATTTTATACCTAAAATACTCTCATTTCAATTAATTAATTTCAATTTCACCCTTTGTGTAAATTAAATTAGAGTTTCATTCTTGTTTCAATTTCTGTCTCCTATTTTGCACCAAACAGAATACTGAGATTTATTTTAATCTCTGTCTCTTAGTCTATGAACACAATGCATTAAGGTAAATGCACAACATCATCCATCAAGAGGTTGCCTAATCGAGGGAAAAGGATCCAAATCACATGATGGCTAGCTACAACATGCAATTCAAAAGAGTTATAAGCTCGAAGACAATTCTCATCACTTGGTATTTTTCAAAAGGTAAGCATGAAGAACTCAAAACCAAGTAACAAAATATAACCTCAATCATAGAATCCAACAAAGATTATCTAAAAACATTCATGCTAAAATAGCATTTAGGCAACAAGGGGCAGCAATGTATGGTAAACAAAGTCAATAATCCAACACTTATGATGAAAAGAGAGAAAATAAAATTAAAACTAAACTAAAACTAACGAATTAACTAACCGACTAACTAATTAACTAACTAAAATAAATGGTTATCAATGGTGTTTGGAAGTGTTGGATGAGGGATAGGAGAAAGGAGAAGGAGAGAAATAAAAAGAGGAAAAGAAAAGAAATGTGGTGAAGGAAGGAAATCCGCGCATACGCGCGCATGCCGCGCGCGCGCGGATGGTGCGCGCGCGCGGATGGCTTATTTCGAATGTTTTTCAAAATATTTTTAATTTTTTTAGTATTTTATTTATTTATTTATTTATTATTATATTTTTTTATTATTAAAAATTTTTTTTTTTTTTATTAAAAGAGAAAAGAGAAAAAAAATCTTTCAAGAGAGGAAGAAGAAAAGAAAAAATGAGAAAGAAAGAAGAAGAGAAGAGGAAAGAAGGAGAAAGGAGGAAGGAGAAAAACAGGGTGCAAATCCGCGCGCGCGCGCACAGCGCGCTCACGCGTGGATGCAGCAGGGACGATCCGCGCGCGCGCGTACAGCGCGCTTACGCGTGGATGAGCTTGTGCTCCCAGCACAATGCTGGCACAACGCGCGCACAACTCTCTGGTTTTTTGTACCAGAAGTTGCGGAAGTGCAATGTGCGCGCGCGCGCACAGCGTGCTAGCGCGCCGATGGCCGTTTTTTTTTTTTTTTTTCCCAAA
>NC_029785.2:134196246-134205934 GCF_000816755.2 Arachis ipaensis | reverse complement strand
AACTCCCACCAATGCTTGGTTCTCCATTGTGCCCCAAGATTCTTCATGGATTGAGCCAAGTCTTGATGGAGTTCTTCACAAGCTTGGGGCTCCCAAAGTTGATCCTCTTCTTGTAATCCGGGATCCCACACTTTGTTTTCATACCCGTGATCATCATTATCATCATTATTAGTCCAACCGGGTGGTGAGTAAGGTGAATTCTCTATATAGTGGCCAACAATCCTCCTAGACACATCTATACTCCAACCTCTCCAACCTTTATATCTCATGTTTGATGCATCAACCATAATGAGCCTTGATTTGCAACGCCAACCACGAAACATCTTTCTTTTACGCTTCATCCCACAAAGCATCCAAAGTTGACCATCCGTTTCAAGCAAGCCATATTCAAGTGGGATCAAGCCATACTCAAGTGGGACAATAAAGCTAATAGAAATGAATTTCACCCACTCAAATGAAGGAGTAGATGGCAACCTAGGCAAAGACAACTCCAAGGGTTTTGATAAAGTATATTCAATTCCCATCCTCCTTTTTCTAAGGATTTCCACCTCTTCACAAGACTTCTCAATTATAATCCTTTGTTCAACAATTTTATATAAACATTTTCTCCTACTCAAGTCATAAATGGGAGGATAAGAAAAATTTACCTCCACATTGCTTTCCATCTTGTTGGGAGAAGGTTCTTCATGCTCAAAGGATTCTTCACCACTAAGGTTTGATGCTTGATCTTCATCACCAAGGGAACTCACTTCTTGCTCTATCCCATCCAAGTCTTCATATGGAATATGTCTTGGAAGGTGTGCACTTTCCTTCCTAGCATCAATTTCAATCATCTTGGAGGGGTTTTCTTCAATTCTAGATTCCCATGGAGGCTCCGCATCTCCTAAGTCTTCAACCAATTCTTCCCTTTCTTCAATAATCATAGCTTCCTCCAATTGTTCCAATACAAAGCAACTTCCCTCATTCTCCACCAATCTCTCTTTCATGTTATGCTCTTCATTTGATTCCCCACATGTAGCCATGGGAGTTCCTTGAGTGTTCAAGCATTGGGATGCTAACCGGTTTATCACCTCATCCAAGGCGGCCGTGAATTGTTGCACATCCCTTTTCATTTCTTCTTGTCCTTGAACAAGAACATCAAGGATGTCATCCATTGGAGGTTGGGGTGGATGGAAGGGTTCATCAATTTGGGAGAAGGGTTCATAGTAGGAAGGTGGTTCTTCTTGGTAGAGTTGTGGTGGTTCAATAATTTCCACTCTTTTTACTTGTTGCACAACACGCTCCATGGTTGCTTGAAGTTGATCCAATGTTTCCTTGAGATGATCCCTTGACTCTTGTTCCTCTTGGATAATATGATTAGGATCATATGGCTCTTGGATTGAAGGACATGAGTATTCTTCCATGGAAGGTTGTGGTGGAAGGTAGTATTCATCTTGTGGTTGAAAATTTTCGTATATTGGAGGTGATTCATCTTGGTAATAACATGGAGGGGGTGGCTCTATATGTGGTTCATATGGCTCATACGGTTGTTGTAATGGTGGATATGGATGAGGGTCATATGAAGGTGGTTGGTGAAAAGTGGCTTTTGAGTATGGTTGAGGGTTATGTTGAGGGTATGGCTCATAGGCATATGGTGGTGGTTCTTGAAAGTCACAAGGGAGTTCACCATAGCCATTAGATTGATATGCATCAAAGAATGGCTCTTCTTCATAGTGTATTGGTGGAGGTTGTTGCCATGAAGATTGATCATGTGCATGTGGCTCTTCCCACCTTTGATTATCCCATTCTTGATATACATCTTCATTGTAGCCCCCATTACCTACAACATAGTTGTAATCAAACTCATAGCCAAGGTGAGAATTCATGATAGCAAGAAGAAAATGAAAACAAAATCAAATAAGAAGCAAGAAAATTAAATCCTAAAAACTAGTAAGAACTAACAAAGAAGCAAAAGGCAAACATATTCACAATATTCACATATAGACAATAACCAATAACATAACACCCAAACCCCTCAAACCCCTAAAATTTATAAACCGAAGTATTGGACCTCGGGTCGTTCTCCCTAGGAATTACAATAAAGTGTCTCGTTATTGGTTGTGGGTTATTTTGGGGTTTTGGATAAGAGGCATGAAAAGCAAATGGTAATGAAAATAAACTAACAACTAACAAGGCTCTTGGCAAGATGTGAGAACTAGAAGTCCTATCCTAGTTATCCTTCTCAATTGTGATGAGAATTGTCTAATTCTAGAGAGAAGTGAGAGCTTCTCTCTCTAAAACTCTAAACTAAAAGTGATTATTGGTTGGAAGTGATGATGATGCCTTTCCCTCAATCCTTCATCCTTTTCTTTCTTTTTCCTTAGCAATTTGGCGCCAAAAATGGGCTCAGAAAACCTCTCAAATCGCCAGGCACGTGTTGCATTAATGAGGTCATGTGCCATCATCGGCGCGTGCGCGCATGGTACGCGTGCGCGTCCTTGGCCTGTTTCGCAATGTGCGCGCGAGCGCCTTGTGCGCGTGCGCGTGCATGGCTCTGATTTTGCTTCTTTGACTTTTAATGCTTCTCTCCACTTGTATGCTTCCTTCCTTGCTTCCTTTGATCCATGCCTAGCCTATTTCATCCTGAGATTACTAACAAACACATCAAGGCATCTTATGGAATCAAAGAGGAAATAGAATTCATCAAAATAAGGCTTAAAAAGCATGTTTTTACACTTAATCACAAATACGGGAGAGATAACAAAATCATGCTAATTCCTAGGCTAAATGTGACAAAAGGTTATCAAGATGCTCTAAATTCAATACAAAACAAACCGTCAAATTGGGGTTTGTCAGGGAGCCACGTCAGACTTTTTCGTTGAGTCTGACGGTGGCTTTTGGACGGAGGGACTGATCCGTCCAATTTTTAAGGACGTTAGGGACTTAAAAGTATTTTTCAATGGTCAGGGACGAAAATGTCCGCGAGATAAAAGGTTAGGGACCTATTTGTCTTTTTCTCTAAAATATTTTATGGTTTTCTTAAATATTATTTCTCCATACAAGTAATTGTATCATTTCACCCTGTTTCCTTCAATTCATCCTGTTCTATTTCATTTTATTCCCTTACTTTATACCGATTCAAACATAATTTATATATGCTTGTATATTTAAATATACAATTCCTTTTAAGAATCTACAGTCACTTGGACACCATTCTCTCTATCTTTTGTATGTTCTACATAATTGGATTAAGCTATAAACATTTTTGCATTTTTCAAGAACTGTGGTGATAGAAAAGTTTGGTTATTGCTTTGGCTTACCAATTCGTTAATTTATCTTACTTTTTTTAAATTTTAGTTAAAATAAAGTATAACATTTATTGAAACATACAAATATAATGGATTTTATATTTAAGTAGAATCCGCTAATATGGACTAAAAAAATATCAAGATTATTCGGCCTCTAGAAAGTAAGGATGGACCAGTCTTATATACTATACAAAGTTTTTATACACAAGGACTTTTTCAAATTAAAAGTAACAACTATTACTATCAATGAATAATACCAACAAATTTTATAATGAAACAACATTTGTCCTGCACGTAGCGCGTGTTTTACACTAGTATTTTGAATGCGCATGTTTAATTTGGTTTTACACATTAATATTAGGAAAAAGTTCATAGAATAAAAACAAAAGGGTGTAGGAGAGAATAAAAAGCTTCCTTCTAGTGCCAAATTCACACATAGCTCAAGAGGGTAGAGGCATAAATGGCAAAGAGCATCTATGGAATGTCAATGGATGGTGATGAACCACCACATAAAGGAGATAATAGTAATAATAATAGTATTGGGTTAAAAAATTCATTATCATCATCATCAGTTATGATTCCAATACCCATAATTGATGTGAGTCTGCTGTCATCATCAGAACCTGAGTCTGAGAAGCTTAGATCTGCTCTCACATCAGCTGGATGCTTTCAGGTGCGGATTTATTTAATTAAATCACAGATCTTGATCTTCTTTCATTAGGCTTATGTGCTATTCACTGATAAAAGTAACAAACAAGTGATACATAAATGTTTCTAATTTGACCACAGGCAATTGGTCATGGAATGTCAACTTCACAAAATACGCCAAGTTTCAAAGCAATTTTTCCAACTTCCAGTTTAGGAAAAACAAAAATATTCACGACCTGCTAATGACTCAAAAGGGTATGAAAATGACAGAATAGTTTCAAAGAAGCAAGTCCTTGACTGGTCCTATCGCTTAATTCTTCGAGTTTTTCCAGAAAAGAATAGAAGGCATTCTCTTTGGCCACAAAATCCTATTGATTTTAGGTATTTCCTTTGTACCCTTCATAGTCCATTAACATGTTACAGGAAAACAAAGTAAAGTTTGATTTTCTTGCTACTATGCAGTGATATATTAGAGGAATTTTCCATTAAAGTGAAGTCAAGGATGGATTATCTATTGAGATGCATGGGAAGGTCACTGAATCCGGAAGAGGGTAGTTTCTTGGATCAGTTTGGAGGACAATCATTATTTGCAGCAAGGTTCCGTTTCTATCCACGTTGTTCAAGACCCAATTTGGTACTCAAGCCTCATACAAATAGATCAGTAATCACAGTTCTATTGCAAGACAATGGAGTGGAAGGCCTTCAAGTTCTCAGATGAGAAATGGGTCAATATCCCCACAATACCTAATGCTCTTGTTGTCAATCTTGGTGATCATTCAAATGCAGGTATAAGCTTAATCCTTGTTTGCCAAATTCATGTCAGTAGAATGCTTAATAATAAATTGTTATGCAGATTATGAGTAATGGAATATTCAAGAGTCCAATGCACAGGGTTGTGACAAACAAAAGAAAAGATGAGGATGTCAGTGGCCATGTCCTATGAACCAGAAGCAGAGAATGAAATTGAACCTGTGGAAAGCTTAATAACTGACACACGTCCAAGGTTGTACAAGAATGTTAGAAACTATGGTGAAATCAACTACAGCTGTTATCAAGAGGGGAAGATATCACTTGAAATGGTCAAATATACATAACAATTCTCATCAGAATTAAGGCTACAGTTCCTACTTGAATTCCCTGTGACAATAGAAATCTGTTGGAACTTGGAACAAGCTAAATAATATTTCTATTTAGTAAGTCAAATTACTCAAAAAAATGTATACGATTATTCCCTTGTGATGCCACGACTCATTTTATACCCATAATTTCCCGGCAAAACTGTGCATACTATTAGTTTTCCCTTGCGTGCAAGTCATTCTTTGGTTTCTTTTAATTTATAATTTTTAATTTATAATTTTGATGCATGCTGTCAAATTTCTCTTGATTTATTTTACAATTAACATTTTTAGGCTTATCTAATTATTAATTATTTTAACATGTTTTTCAACCGAGAGAGAGAGAGAGAGAAGCATTTATTCCCAATTTAAGAGGACAAGCAAACATAATTTATACTATTAAAATTTGTTCTAGCCTTAATAATAGTAAAGTAATTACTAAGAGTGTAGTAGAATCACGAACTAAACAAGGTGAAATAATTAAAGGAAGGAATCAATGAATCATATACTATAATACTACTTTTAATGGAGACAATTATTTGATTTACACAAAACTTTCCCTTTATAAGTATGTGAAAGGTACTAGTGTTACAGGAAGCTTAGTAATGAAAACAAAACTGAGAGGGACTACTGAATCAACAGTTGTCTAAATTACAAACTTTGACAACTACAAACTTCTGAAAGAACATATGCGACTCAAGACATAATCAGCATTCAGATTCATTTCGAAGATGACAAGATTGAAACATGTACAAGTTGAAAGAGAGTCCCATCTTATTATTAATTTACTTATTATAAATTGAAAATCAATACTTAGTTTACGCCACCTACACATTGAAAAACTTGTTCCTAATCATTTCAACGGGGCATCTTTAGAGACACATGTAAGTCAAGATGACAGTGAAACCCATATTGGTCCGTTGCCTCTTTCACCTTCCATTTAAGTTAAGATATAGCCACCACGTCTCTGCTAATTTTTTTGAGTATAGACTAACTATACATACACCCGCTCTATCAATAGCTTGATAATGACAAGTTTAATTTTTCTTGGGACAAAATCTTTTAGGGGCATCAAGTGGTTAATCACATTCACATGTCAGGTAATGCAATCTGCACACGTTCATGCATTGAACAGCATTAATCAAGGTTATGAAGCAAAAAAAAAAAGTCAAGAAAACTACATAGGATTATATGGGATCAAATGAACACAACATAGATGTAAAACAACCACTGGTAAATTAAGTTCAACTGAAATAGGCTATACACAATAGACTAGGTTATGAAGGGAACTGTGTATCACTGTATCAACATTGTCCACGATCACACTTCATAGCAGTTTTCATGATCATTTCCTGCTTTCACATTATATCAAGTGAATATTTGCATTTTAAATTACTCAATTCCTACAGACATCCAACTTTTATCTAAAGCATCTACATTTTTCTTTTCAATGAATATCTCACTTCATATTTAAAAGAGGAGCTTTAGAACAACGGTTGAATTGTCTCCATGTGATCCCAAAGTCACAGGTGAAAACTGTAAAAACAATCACTGATGTAATTATTAGGTTAGGCTGCATACAACATATCTTTTGGGTGCGATTTTTTTCCGGACCTTGCGTTAACACGGGATGCTTCTCCACTAAATTGCGCTTTATCTCACTTAAGATTTAGAACTCTTAAGTCTACATTTAACGCCAATAACTGCATTGGCACCTAAATACATGATCATCCAGCTCCACTGGTATCAATGCAGCAAATTAGACATGGAATGAAAACTAAGAAATATAAGGGAGTTAAAATATATTGAGAATTACATTTTTCTTTGAATTTCAATCGGACAGAACGGCTAGACTCCGAGAATTATTGAATGTGAAATTTTAGAATTAACAGATTTATTTAAACCTACTATTAGAATAATTGGGGCCTGCAATGCTTACTAATGAAATGGAAATCTTTGGCATAAATTCATTTGGTGTCTACAGTTTTTGAAAGAGGTGATGACCTATCACTGTCTTTAGATTTTTCTGGCAACATAGATCTCTTTCGCAAAGCAAGGATCTATTGTTCATTTTCAAATAGCTGCTTTCGGTAGATACTATGCAATCGGTTGAAAAGCTGCTTCTTCAATGATTCAAAAGCCAAATCGAATCTTTCTAGTTGTTCCATGGCATTTAAATTATACAAGAATAAACTATAGTACAAATCAAAACTATCCCTCCCAGTATTTTTCACCAAACTCAACAAAGTTTCATAACCCTTTGTGTTGATTGGTGTTGTCTTTAACCTCAGTTTTTCTAAAAATCTTCCTGTTGTGTGTGTAACAAACTGGGATCCAGCTGCATGCCGATCATGTTCAGCACAAGACATTTCAACCATCCGGCATCCTTCACTAGCAAAAATGTCAAGAAACCGATAACATCGCAATATTCTTGATTCTTCGTTCCCAATTCTAACTTTGTCATAAACAAAAGGAAGGTTTTTCCAGCCATTCTTTCCACTCTCCGGCCCAAACATGGGATGAGTGCAGAGAACATCAAAATCATGAGGCAAGTGTTGAAGGAAGAGGTTTCTAGGAAACTCTTTGACGGATAATACATCAACAAATAATGTACTTCTCTTCAACCTTTGGAAAGGTAATGATTTAAGAACTTTAACCGTCGAAATGATGGAAGTGCAAAGTAAGATCACTCCTGGATGCTGCTCACAAAGATCATCTACGTCGCTGAAATACAAAACCCCCAACTTTCGAGCCACATCAGAGTAGTCTGATCTAGAATACGCCAAAACCTCATGACCTTGGCTAACTATAGTTTTTGCAAGGAATTGACCAAAGTTTCCAAAACCAACGATTGCAATCTTGAGCTTTGTGTTCTCATCAGACTGGCTAGAATTGTTTGAAGCAAAACTATTTAGCAGAGCAACATCATTAAAACTGCATTATTAGCATCATTACTCATTAATCATTATTATGTAATAGCCCTTTTCCCATCACAACAACATCATCTTTCGAATTCAAAATGATTAAGTTACTTGCTCTCAATCTCAACAAAACGAACACTCTCTAAAACAACAATCACAAATATTCACACAACGTAGCAAAAATCCTTGAGATTTTTTCAAGTTCCAAATATCAAATACCTGGAATGCAGCAATGCAGACTCATTAGGAGCTCGCCGATGCAGTGCATGGCTGTTACTTCCATCCAGCTGGTGCAACCTTTCACCATTCTCTATCAACTGATTCCTGACTACACGATGTAACCACGCAATGAGCTGCTTTCTGAGATCCTCAAACGCCAAATCAAGCTTCTCCAGCATCTCCAAAGAATTCTTATTAAACATGAACAAACCATAATACAAATCAAAGCTATCCATAGCAGTGTTCTCCACCAACCCCAACAAACTCTCGTACCCTTTCGTATTAATTGGCGTCGACTCCAGCATCGACTCTTTAAGAATCCTTCCAACGGTATGAGTAATGAACTGCGAACTGGCGGCATAACGGTCATGATCCTCACAACTCATCTCCACCATCCTGCAACCTTCTCTGGCAAACGCATTGAGGAACTTCTCACAGCGAGAAACACGGTGCTCCTCGTCAAGGATTCAAACCCTCTCGAAGACGAATGGAAGGCCGGTCCATCCATCACTTGCGGACTCAGGTCCGAACATCGGATGAGTGCATAGAACGTCGAAATCGGAGGGGAGGAGCTCAAGGAGGAGCTTCTTGAAAAATTCTTTGACAGAAAGGACGTCAACAAAGAGAGTGTTGCGTTTGAGGCGCTGAAGAGGGAGCGTGAGGAGCACACGCTCCATTGAGATTATGGAGGAGCAGAGGAGGATCACTTCGGGATGCTCCTCGCATAGGTCGTCAGGGTTTTGGAAGAACGATACGCCAAGCTTTTTGGCTGCGGCGAAGTGGTCGGAGCGGGAGTGGACGAGGACGGTGTGGCCCTGGCGGACTAATGTGGTGGCAAGGAACTGGCCGAAATTGCCGAAGCCGACAATTGCAATCTTAAGGCGTTGGGAGACAATAAACTCATTGGCAAGCTTTGACTCGTAATCGAAGAGTTGAGCAGCGTTGATGGTGCGCATATAGAGGTGTCTGTAGGTGGAGGAAGAGGAATAGGAATTCAATTTGGATGGTAGTGAGAATGTGGATGGGGGGAGAGACTGACAGTTGAGGATACGGCGGACAATGTAATCTAGGGAGTGGTTGAACGAGATCGAAGGGTAAAAAATTGCAATGGAGAGCATGATTCTTTCCGCGGCGGTTCTGAGTGGTTAGCTGGACTCTGAAGCCGTGGCTTTGGGAATGACAAGTACAATATATAAGTAGGCTATTTGCAAGACAAATTTTCTATCATTTTCTTTTTCTCTAAAGTATAATTTGAGGATTTGGATGTATGGACATTCTACATAATAATTTATAATTATATTTAATTTTTTAGATGTTTATTTTTTTAAAAATTAGATAAATGAAATTCTTTTTATAATTACCTAGTATAATAAATGATAGAATAATATTAATTAATCTCAATTTCTGTTTTACCTTTGTTCACCTAATTTAAAATTATATATTTGAATGTAATTTTTATATATTTTTAATGGGTTTAATTAATTTGTATCCTAAGAAT
>NC_029785.2:134189816-134196123 GCF_000816755.2 Arachis ipaensis | reverse complement strand
TGCCATTAATTTTAATCTATATTTTTTTACATTAAAAATCATATATAGCAATTTAATATATGTTTAATGTTTAACTACGGATTCCTTCTTAAACATTCTTTATGTATTATCCTTATTAATTAAATAAATTTTAATTATACATACTTTAATGTTCAATTATTTTTTTATATCAATAATTTAGTTATAACTTAAGATTTAAATTAAAATTTAAGATTTAACATGTTTTATTTTTTATTTCTTCTTTATTTTACCAAGTTAATGTCCAGAAAGTGCTATATACTTCCTTTGCATTGTGTAACATTTCATTACCTACTTTTGCGTATAAAAGTGCATTTAATTTAAAATTAATTTATTTATAATAACTGATATAAAAGTTTACTAATGAAACTCTAAATGAAATTCGTTACAATGTAAATAAAACTTTTTATTACTCAATCAATGTTATGTTAGACACCAAAAAAAAATGTTATAATGTCATGGTCTAGCATTCTTTAGAATGCATAATATATGGGAAACTTACCTGAGTATATAGAATGAGAAAGTTGCTTATCTATCGACGCTCAATATGAATAGCAAAAGCAAGTCTTTCTTGCCTTCACTCAAACCATCGTTGAGTGTCATGACAAATTGATTTTTTATCACAAAGATCCAAACATTACATTTTCCTTGAAACCACGGTTGAAGTCTATTGAAAATGGTTAATTTTGTAGTAGCATTAGCATGTGAAGCTTTAAATCCTGTGAATCAGTCAATAATGGGACAGGTGTGTAAATAATGCACATGCACGTCACTAATTATCAATTCCCGCTAAGTATATAGAAGTAGATTTTCGTGTGAATCCAAGTAAGAAATAGCAATAAGAATCTGACACGAAAGCTAGGTGGGGAAACTGAGATTGAAAGCATGAGATGTGGAAAGAACGAACAGAAGATGTCTTGCCCGGACTACCCTAACCCCTAATGATTTGCAGAACGCTATGCATTATTGTGGGGTCCTTGTTTGTCGTCCCAGAAACGAAACTTCTTCTCTACTATTGATAACACAAAGGGTAATAATATTTACATTTGGGAAAAAAAAAATCGGTGTTTATGTTTATGAATTACGAGTTATAACTACTAGCTCCGATGCAATGCGGCACCACGACCCATCACCCACAAACCCAACCCAAAAAATATTAAAATGACACCACCGTAACCAAAGAATTTTTATTTCATGCATTGCACCGAGTGTCCTTCATCTTATCCTAAATAGAGTACAATTGGTGTGCCTTTAAACATGTAATTTTAAGCCAAGTTTAATATACATGTAGAATTTTCTTAGGAACGTTAACAACAACGCTAGGTATTTCTAAATTTCACTCCATCCCATTTGAAAAGTAGTATTTTAACTCCGATAACGAATTTTCTCACCTTGGTTCTCTGTGACTGGCATCCAAATTTCACACAATAAAACCCTAAGGCCAATGATCCCCAGTTAATTTAGGAAACTAAACACCTAACTCTCCTCATTAAATAAAATTAAGAATTTCAACTTTTTAACTCCAAAATAGATAAAATAAAGAACAAACATAAAATATAAAACTAAACACAAATTGTACCAAGTCAAAAGCGTGCCTCTTGGTCCGCGTGGGTGTATTGCGGTATAGGTCCATACCATCCTAGTTTGAGCTGACGATCCTTGCGTATGAAAAACTATGAATCAAAATCATATATAATGTAACACTCAGAAAATGAAAATGGGTAGGTAAGTAGGCATATAGCCACTTTAATGACTCAAAACAACGAAGGAAGCCGGAACAATATCAAGAAGAGACTGTTGTAAAATATCATCATCATCAACACCATCACAGGCATCATCATCAACCTCCTCTTTACAAGGAAAATTTTTCTCTGCAGATTCAACCTAATTAAGTATCTCAAAACTACCGACGAAACTAAAATTATATTGTTTTTGATTGGGGAGGGAGGGGTAGGGGGAGAAGAAAAAATAGCAGAATGAGGACGGGTTTTCTTCCTTGTTATGGGGGGAATTGATGGACGATGCTCTCTGCACTTGTCTTGTCATTGTCTTGTGTGTGTATGAAAACAAAGTTTAGATCTTGAAGAGGAGACCACCATGGGTAGCAAAGAAGGGAGCAAAGACAAGGGACTCAACGGCCATAAGTTTGATGAGGATGTTGAGTGAGGGTCCAGATGTGTCCTTCAGTGGGTCCCCAATAGTGTCTCCAATCACAGCTGCCTTGTGACAATCTGACCCCTTTGGCCCAAGGCTTCTCGCATGCTCAGATGCACCAGCCTATGACAACCAAATCATTCATTTACACATTAGACCATACTCATCAAACCTTTCACATCAATTTATATATATAACCCAACTCCACAGTAAAATCCTTACCTCAATGTACTTCTTGGCATTGTCCCAAGCACCACCGGTGTTGGATGCGGAGATAGCAATCTGTAAACCACAGTACACAAATATGTGCCGGTCAGTGACTAGAGAAATGTCTCCAATAAAAAGGAAAACCCAGAAGATTGTTAATAGAGCCAAAGTAAAACCACCGGTTACTTGAATATTGAGCATGCAATAAAACAAGTGTGTATGCTAAACTAATACATTACCTGTACACCAGACACCAGAGATCCAGCAAGGACACCAGAAAGTGTTTCTACTCCAAAGAAGATACCGACAATGAGGGGTGTAAGCATGACAAGGGCACCGGGCGGGATCATTTCTTTAATGGAAGCATCAGTGGAGATCTTAACACATGTAGCATAGTCAGGCTTTGCAGTTCCCTCCATCAGGCCAGGAATGGTATTGAATTGCCTGCGCACTTCCTCAACCATCTTTAGTGCAGCACTTCCCACACTCTTCATGGTCATGGCGGAAAACCAGTATGGAAGCATTGCACCAACAAGCAAACCAATGAAAACCTTTGGAGTCAACACATCAACAGTTGTGATAGCAGCTCGGCTCACAAAGGCACCAAAGAGAGCCAGAGACACAAGCGCGGCAGAACCAATTGCAAATCCCTGAAAAAGAATAACAACTTGTCAGGCACCTATCAGGAAATGTGGGGTTTCCATAAAATCAAGATATCAGACTGTCGGAAAAATCCAAACCTTTCCAATAGCAGCAGTTGTGTTTCCGGCGGCATCAAGGGCATCTGTTCTCTCTCTAATTCTGTGGCTCATACCAGCCATCTCAGCAATACCTCCAGCATTGTCACTAATTGGACCATAAGCATCAATGGCCAATCCAGTGGCTATGGTACTCAGCATCCCAAGTGCTGCAACAGCAATACCGTACATGGCAGCAAAGCTGAAGCTAACAAAAATACTAACAGCAATAGCAAAAATTGGGATAATGACAGACTTGTATCCCAAGGCAAGCCCAAAGATAACATTAGTGGCAGCACCAGTCCTGCAGGAATCTGCAACATCTTGCACAGGGCTGCAAAAGCAGGTAGAGGAAAAAAATAAAGTAACATCTAAAAATGAGAACATGTAAAAGTGCAAAAATATGCCCTAAAACAGCTTACCTATATGCATTGCTGGTAAAGTACTCGGTTACAAATCCAATAATAAGACCTGCCCAAAGACCAACAGCAACACACAAAAATAGTTGCCTGCAAACAGAAAGCAATCTCATTAGTTCCAAAATAGGACAATGTACCATTCATTATTTTGCTAATGGAGAATTATAAAAGATACCAGTTCTTGACATCTTTCTGGACTCCAAAATTGAAGATAGTGAAGGAAGATGGTAGTGCAATCCAACTAACAATCGCAATCCCAACGGTCATTAAAGCAGTGGAAATAATGAGTTGTTTTTTCAATGCCGGCTCAATTTCCTTCACAGCCTTTATCTCAAAAAAGTCAGTTGCAAATAAGGTGGTAAGCAAACAAACTATGATACCCACAGAGCTGACAATGAGAGGGTACAACATAGCAGTCAACTCATGGTTCACCCCAAAAGAGGAGATGGAAGCAACAACAAGGGCAGCACAGGATGACTCGGCATATGAACCGAAGAGATCAGATCCCATACCAGCAATATCCCCAACATTATCACCCACATTATCGGCAATCACCTGGTTACAACATGAGTAACTCAAGAGTCAGATATACAAGCAAATTATTGAAAGTACTTCAAAAAAAATCTAGCTCAGGGAGATTTCTCTTACAGCAGGATTTCTTGGGTCATCCTCGGGAATGTTCCTTTCAACCTTGCCAACAAGATCAGCACCAACATCAGCAGCCTTAGTGTAGATACCTCCACCAACTCTGCCAAAGAGAGCCATAGAAGACCCACCAAGACCATAACCAGTTATGGCCTCAAAAAGACCTTCCCAGTCATCGCCATAGTAGAACTTGAAAACGTTGATGGCAATGTAAAGAACCAATAGACCATTTGCAGCAAGGAGAAATCCCATAACTGCACCAGATCTAAATGCAGTGATGAAAGCCTTTCCAACACCCTTCCTTGCCTCCAGAGTGGTTCTCGCATTTGCATAAGTAGCAATTTTCATTCCAAGGAAACCGGAGACTAGCGACGTGACGCCACCGAGCAAGAATGAAATGGTGCTAAAGAGGGCAGTAGCTAGAGCTGGTTTACACATCTTGGATTCATCATAGGTGCAAGGCTGGTGGCTTGTGCTGAATCCTTGCACAGAGCCAAGGAAGAGGAATATCAAGATGGCAAAAGCCACCATGAAGATTCCCACATACTTGTACTCAGTGAAAAGGAAAGAGGTTGCTCCTGTTGATGATCAACAAGAAATATACTAACATAAGAAGAAATACACAACAACAGTTAGGAAAATATCCCGTAAATGTGAATTGAAGTTTTTTTTTTTTTTTAAATGCAGACATGCATAAAACTCCAAGCAACAGCTGAAACTATGATCAGTTCTAGTAGTATTATACTAAAACAAACCTAAAGCTAAAAGGTTTTTGTGAAGATATAGCCAATGGAAATAAAATTACATCTGAACCATGTTCAAACGGCAATAAGGAATTAAGAATACGAAAATGTTAAAACCGTTTTACGGATGACGGGTAAAATATGTACTCTATGCTCATCAATAAACACATACTGCTCATATCGAGATCAAATCTAGTTTACATATATGGAATGTAAAAATGGACTATTTTGTGACAGTAACATTTTTTTCTTGAGCTATGGACCAACTCCGTTTGATTTCCCATACCTAGTTAATATTATTATTATCTAGGAAAAACAGTAAGGGCAAAAAAGTTAACGATATGAATTTTGTTTTAAAATTACCATAAGATTTGGACACATGGGTCCAAAATCCATAATCAACATCGATTTTTACTGTGCTTACAAAACAAATACTAGTAAACTCGATTATTTAAAATCTTGTTGCAGCTCAAAAATCTCCACACTAAAAAAAAATAGAAAAAGTTTTTAGAAAATCACAGTCGAAGCTGTCACGGTCACACACACGCTCATACGCACGACAGAAAAACACGGAGTACAAGAACAAGAAGGCCACAACAAACACCTCCGCAGCAGAGGAAATAAATTCAAATCAAGAGCTTTCACAATCAAAATCCAAACAAGTCAAGCATAATTACAGCGAGATCTACACACAAATATCTCCCTCTTCCCAAATCATTTCTGAAAATTGCTGAGAGGAACTGACAGAACACAGCTCATGAGTGGATCTGATTCGTAGCTAACAACAAATCTTGAAAGACTTTTAAAATAGAAAGTGTGTTTTGGAAAAGAAGAGAAGAAGGACCTTCGGAAATGGCGCTCTGGATTTCAGCGCATTTGATAACGACGTTGTGGTCGTTGATGCCTTCCTCCTCTTCGATGAGATAATCGTTGTAGCCATTCTTGGCGGCGGCGTTGGGAGAAGCGTCTCTGGCGGCGGAGAGCTTGACCTTAGAGACAAGAAGCCACTGGAAGAGGGCAAACCCTATCCCTATGACGGCACACACAGGGATGAGAATCTCAGTCCCGAGATCTGGGAGTAGCGCTGCACCCATAGCTGCGAGTGCACAAGAAGATAGAGTGTGTTGTGAGTGTTAGAGACGAAATCAAGAGAGAAATGGAATGAAGGAATGGGTATTGGGGTTGAGACTGAGAGGGATTTATATCTGATGCGGTTGGAGGAGAGAGAGAGAGAGAGAGAGAGGGAGAGAGGGATAGGGATGGAGGAATGATAGAGAGACAGACGAAGGTGTGTGGTTGTGAGAATATTAATTATAAATCAATAATAAATCATATAATATTATAAAATAATAGAAGGTTTTTAGGGTTTTTTCACTTTTTTTTT
>NC_029785.2:134189239-134189665 GCF_000816755.2 Arachis ipaensis | reverse complement strand
GAATGCAATGGATAGGATAGAAATATCATTTGTCCATTTCTAATTTCCCAGATCTGATTTTTAGCAGTCAAAATTTTAACTAACTTGTTAGGGTTTTTTTTTTGTGACTCTAACTTGTAAGGGTTTAATAGTTTTTTTTATTAGTCTGTGTAACTAAATATTTATAATTTAAATTTTATTTTTTGAATTTCGCTAATAGAGTATTTGTACAATATGTACAATAGATTATTTATTTGGTTCAATTTGAGTTAAAAAATGAACATTCAGAATAAAATACTACTAATTTCTCAAACACAATATACTCATACTATCTAGAATAACCATCCGAATATTAGAAATAATAAACATCTGATATCCTACTGAATCGAATATTCCTACACTCCATTGTACACATTATACAAATATTTCATTCACTCTCTATACTTC
>NC_029785.2:134172214-134188939 GCF_000816755.2 Arachis ipaensis | reverse complement strand
AGATATATGTTAATTAAATTATTAAAAAAATTAATTAAATACAATGTCTATGATTAAGACTAAAAGCAAAAGTGGGGTGCCAAGCTCATTTGGTAGGATATGCATATTGTGTGTGTTGTGTTTTGTTATGGAGATTGGTGGTGTTAGACTTGAATATGGTGGCAGCTTTTTTTAAAGGTGAAAATTTAGGTGTAGTTAATTTCATATGAAGTTGATAATTGAGAATTATTAGATGAAAATTTAGTCAAATCAATCAAGTCATTTAACGATTTTTAACTATCAACTTCATATAAAGTCGACTGCACCTGAGTTTTCATATTTTCTAAAACATAAGAAGAAGAAATCAGAACTGTCCGATTTCTTTGTTAGAGAAAGTAGGTACACAAATCGGACAGTTCGATTTGTGTATGAGGAAAATTTTAATTTTAGTATATCTAATCGGACTGTCCGATTTGAATATAGCTTTTTTTTTTTGAAGAGAGCAAATCGAACCGTTCGATTTGATTATTATATATATTTTTTGAATGTGACACTGACAATACAAATCGGACCAACCGGTTTGTTATATATATGCGTGTGTGTGTAATTTGTCCCGAGTTGGCAGATCTCTTCTTCTTTTTCTTCCTTCGACTCCTCCTGAACTATCGTTTCGTTTGTACTTGAAAAAAATTACAATGAAGTTCATGTTCATGTGAGGAAAAAAATTGATGATGGAGTCGTATTAAAAGTATATTATTTTGGTCATATTTTGTTACAAACATCTCAATGAGTGAAATTTATTTGTAAAAATTTGTTAAATATTGTTATTCCATTCACAATCTCATTTGAAAAATTAAAATGTGTGATTTGTGAAAAGATAGATTCTGAAATGTCAAGGAGAATATCATGTATTTTATACAGGTATCCTATACCGGTATTTGATGGATTCGTTCAATTTCAAACCAAATATGTAACTGATGAAGCGAGCATGCAAGAGATGTTTTCAATGTAAAGTCACTCTCAGATGTCGTTCATTGAGTTGTATATTAAGTTCGAACAATCAGAAGCCGACCGAAAAAATGAACGGAAAGATTATAATAGTGATAGTGATGAAGAGTTTGAAAGTAATTACGAGGTCGTTGATCCAGATGGAGACGAAGATCAAGGTGACAGTACTATGGAGGGGGAGTGGATCCTCTCCAGTGAATAAAAAACTGGATGGTGTGCAGTGTTTAATCTAACCATTCACCACATTCTCTCTCTTATTTATTTCTGGTCCCACTATTAAAATCAAAGGTGAGAGATTGCACTGTATTTTGTCAAGTGTTGAAAAAACTGGAGAGGATCCATTTCCCTATGGAGGCAAATGTGACAGACGTGGCAAATGCATTGGCAAACCAACATCCGTTTGAGGAGCCATCTTTCATGCGAACTTTGGATTTGGAGGCCATGTATACTCCGGAGTTTCCTGAATATATGAATACACGTATGTAATTGCCTATATTTATACGAAGGATTAGAATTTTGTTATATTTTATATTGATCAATGGATTAATTAGTTACGTAACATGTGAAAATATAATTAATTAGCATTTGTTTATGTCTTTATTTAGTTAAATTTAAGATAATAATATCTTTTAGTTTGTTATTTATTTAGTTAAATATTAATTAGTATTTATTTATGTGTTTATGTTTTTATTTAGTTAAAAATTAGTATTAATTTCTTGATATGATTCATTTATAAGTTGTAGATGGTTTTTAATTTTAATTTCACTTATTAAATATTTGTTTATTAAATATTTATGATATGGCTGTCGTCGTGATAGAAATTCCTTTGGTGGCAGATGGTGAATTTGCCATGGGAATGGAATTCAGTTCCAGGGAATGGAATTTGCCATCTAGACTCCGTTCCTGATGAGGAACTCCCTGAATGAAATCAAACTATTGCCTAAACCTATCGATTGCATGCTACGCAATGCATTCAAATGATACCAATGGCACGGTAGCACTCCACACAACTGAGTGCATGTAGATATCTGCAGGAATTATGTCTGGCTCAATGCGATCAACACCATAGGCAACCCACACCACTTGCACACAATAAAACAAACAGAAGATTACAAGGCAAATACTAATAAGACTAAATTCGAAACAAATACTTCTTTAATGAAAACACACCTGACCTTCCTGAAGATCATCCAATGACTTCCTAAAGTGAGAAAGACTAAGATTTGATATGAATATTTATTTATATTAGTACTAATTTCTTGATATGATTGATTTATAAGTTATAGATAGATTTTATTTTTAATTTCACTTATTAAATATTTATCGTATGACTGTCGTCGTAGTAGAAATTTCTATTGTGGCAGATGGTGAATTTGCCGTGGGAATGAAATTCAGTTCCAAGGAAGCTGTTATTATGGCGATGAAAGATTATACTGTCTGCAGAGGCGTAGACTACCAGGGATATGAGTCAGAATCGTTGACATTTTATGCCAAATGTACACAGTATGGGTCAGGTTGTGATTAGCTGATCAAGGTTAGCATGATTCGCAGAAAGTATTGTTGGGTTATAAAGAGGTATAATAGTAGTCACATTTATAGCAGAGTCGCCATTTCTTAGAATCATTCGAAGCTAGATTCGAACACAATTGCAGAAGTAATAAAGCCATTAGTAGAAGCTGATCCCTCTATAAAGGTGAAATCAGTTATTGCGGAAGTACAGTCTAAGTTCAATTACACCATCAATTATCTCAAAGCATGGTTGGCTAAGCACAAATCAGTGGAAAAAATATTCGGAGGTTGGAAGTATTGTACGAAGCTTTGCCCATATGGTTTGAGGCCATGTATCATAAGGAGCAATCAGTAGTCGTCCATTTTGAAACTATGCCTGCATATCAAGTGGATGACTTGATAACTGATATCCGAGTATTACATCGAATCTTTTGGAGTTATTACTCTTGCATTAGAACATTCAGACATTGTAAACCAGTTGTTCAGGTATATGGGACTCACTTGTATGGAAAGTATAAGGGTTGTTTGTTGGTTACAATTTCACAGGATGGTAACAACAATATCGTCCCAATTGCATTTGCCATTGTGGAGGGAGAGACTTCTAATGTGTGACACTTTTTTCTTAATAACCTGCGACAACATGTGGTGACTCGGGATGGTGTCGGACTGATCTCTGATCGACATAAATCTATCAATGCAGTTGTTGTCCGTAGTAACGGAGCTTGGTCGCCTCCTAAAGCTTTTCACATGTTTTGCATCATACATTTAGAGTCAAATTTTTTGAGAAAGTTCAAGGCACTATACCTGCAAAAGCTTGTCGTCAATATAGATAACGTTGAGTATGCCGAAGTTTGTTATTAATAGAGTTACCTTTATATAGTGTTTTTCTTTGTTCTTTTTATTGCACAGAATATTCGAGGACGGTTTCGCGAATACGACATGCTTACTAACGTTTACGAGAACGGGGTGAGACTTACACTAACTGGTTAAACCGAATCCCCCGCAAATAGTATGTGTTGCTATTTGATGGCGGTTACCAATGGGATCACATGATCACAAACCTAGTGGAATGCATCAACTTAGTTTTGAAGGGTGCACACAATCTCCCTGTCACTGCACTTGTAAAATAAACATTTTACAGGCTTAATGAGTTGTTCAGCCAAAAAAGACCCGGGGCAGAGGCTTGAATTAGTGCGGGACATGTTTTTTCTAAGCTTGTGACCTCAAAATTTGCATGCAAATCAACTTGCATTAGGAAACATCCAAGTTAATTGCTTCGATAGGCAGAATGGGGTATTTGAAGTGCGTGAGATGCCAAGTGATTGGAGTATGTCATCGACAACGATGTGACTGTGACAAGTTCCAGGTGGACCGAATTCCATGTCGACATGTATTTGCATTTTGTGCGAATCAACGGCTAGATTGGCAAGTGTATGTTCATGATGTTTATAAGATGGACCAACTTCAAAAGGTTTACCGAACTAGGTTTAGGCCATTGGGGAATCCCACTACATGGCCTTCTTACCACGGGCGTCGATTCGTACCAAATCTGTTCTAGAGACGAGTTACCAAAAGTCGCCCAAGGATGACGCGTTTCTTGAACGAGATGGACACGTGAATGTTACGTGGTCCTAGGTGATGTAGGCAATGTCGGGTCGAGGGCCATAGCCGTAGTAGATTCCGTCAGTCGGGTGGTGTAAGTGCTGGCAATAATGCTCAGTGGAGTTATATATTTTATCCGAGTTTTACATTTTATCCAAGTACTCCATGACATTTGTAACTTTCTATTTTATCAAATTACTCTATGATATTTGCGACTTTATATTTTATCCAAACACTCTATGATATTTGAAACTTTATATTTTATCCAAGTACTCCATGACATGCATAGTAATGATACATAGAGTAGTTAAGTACACAACAACTACTTTTTCATCGTTCACTTTTACATCTTTCACAAAACTCTTTCTCTTCTTGGCGGCCCTTTTGAACGCGGATGGGGTGAATCGATTAGCGCTACGACGTGGTGGATCAACTCTAAGATTGTAGCCTATGCCTATCTCATTTAGAGTTCGTGCCTCACCTGTATATATCAACCAAATTACTTGAATATAAAAGTAACGTCGCATCTACCAACAAAACATCCAAATATGAGTACAATATAATCAAATAACAAAAAAAGTAAATCTGTACGAGGCCCTGGATCACCCAAAATGAATGAGTCGTGGCTGTGGACCAGTCAAGATTCTTAGAATCAGTCAGGACTTCCCCGTGTGCCTTGTCTAGACTCCGTTTCTGATGAGAAACTTCTTGGATGAAACCAAACTATCGCCTAAACCTATCCGTTGCATGTCACTCACTGCATTCAAATGATATCAATGGCACCGTAGCGCTCCACACAACTGAATTCATATAGATGTCTGCAGGAATTACATTTGGCTCAATGCGATCATAGGCCTCCCATACAAACTGCACACAATAAAACAAATAGATGATTACAAGCCAAATAATAATAAGCTAAACCCGAAACAAATATTTCTTTAATAAAAATATACCTGGCCTTCCTGAAGATCATCCAATGACTTCCTAACAAAATGGTTCTTTGGCTCACTGATGCACGGAAACTTGTCTCTCAACAAATTTTCCTTCGGCAAGTATACCGAATTGTCATCAAGTAAAAACTCACAATAAAGTAAGGTCGAATCTCACAGGGATTGATTGGTCAAGCAACTTTAATTGGAGGAATGTTCTAGTTGAGCTAAGCAGAAGTTGATTTGAGAGTTGCAGAAAATTAAATGGCGGGAAAGTAAATAGCAGAAATTGTAAATGCTAGAAATAAAGAGCTGAATATAAATGACAGAAAATAAATTGCAGAACCTTAAATGGGGAATGGAGAATTCAGCATAAAAGTAAATGGCAGAAAATAAAGAGAATGGGTAAGATCAGAAATGGGGAATTCATTGGGCTCAAGAGATGTTGCATTCTCCGGATCAAGTTCATTTTCATCTCTTCCTCAATCAATGCATTCATTGATCTCCTTGGTAATCTTAAGTGATTGAATTCCAATTCCTTGGTAATTCAATCTCTCAAATCTTGATCAATAGCCAATTCCTTGGTCTAAGTGCTCATGAGAAGAGATGAAGTATGGTCACTAATTATACCACATGTATTTCTAAATCAAAGTATTGGAAGAATTATATGTCACCATATCCGTCCAAACCCCAATTTGGTCCAACATGAGAAAGCATTTCTAGCATGATCTCTTCATTCCTCTTCCAAGGTTCCGAAGAGATCCAAGTATGAATAGCTTCTTTTCCAAGATAACCACCCAATTGGATGAAGATTGAAAGCTTTCTAGTAAAATCAAGAGAAAAGAAAGAGGAAGAATAATGAAAATAATTATTGATCCATCAAATTACAACAGAGCTCCATAACCCAATGAAAGGGGTTTAGTTGTTCATAGCTCTGGGAATGGAAAGCAAAGATGGAAAATACATTCTGAAAGTAAAACTAGAAGTTGCAGAGAAAGTAAAATTATACAGAGAGTGGTTCTTTCAATGCCAAAAGCTGTTCTCTAGTTCAAAACTACTCTTATATATACTACTCTTCTTATCTTCTAGTTGGCTCTTCAAGTCTTGGATATGGGCCTTTGGATCTTAAGTTGAAGCAGTTGCAATCTTCAATGGGCTCAGCTTTGCTTGCAGAGAAAGTGTGAGTTAGGCATGGACGTTAGTTAGGACGTTAGTGGTGTTAACGTTAAGTGAAAATGTGGGTTCGAGAACGTTAGTGACGATCACCTTTTTCACTAACGTTCCTAACCCAAGATGGTCCACATTAACTTCAACGTTAGTGGCACTAACGTGACCACTAACATTGCCTCTTGGTCCTTCGCAAACGTTATTGGCATTCACCTTTTCTAATAACGTTTGCTTTTTGCCCTTCCTCCTTACGTTAGAGTCCACGTTAGTGTAGCTAACGTGACCCCTAACGTGGGCATGCCTCAGCTTCGAGAGCGTTAGTGACACTTACCTTTGTCACTAACGCTCCAAATGCCCCTTCTCACGTTAGTGCCTCACATTAATTGTATTAACGTGGCCACTAACGTGGTGGTGATTGCCATCTCTAACGTTAGTGACAAAGGTGAGTGTCACTAACGTTGGCTCATCATTTCTTTCCTATATGTTAGCTTCCACGTTAATGCAATTAACGTGGCAACTAGCGTGGCTAATAGTGGCTTGGTCCAACGTTAGTGACAAAGGTGAGTGTCACTAACGTTGGCACTTCTTTGTTCCTTCCACGTTAGAGTTCACGTTAATGTAATTAACGTGACTCTTAACGTGGCTAAGTGTGCCCCTTTTTCCAACGTTAGTGGTATTCACTTTTACCACTAACGTTGGAGCTTTACTTATCTTCCACGTTAGCTTCCACGTTAATGTAGTTAACGTAGCAACTAACATGGGCTATGATGGCTCACGAAGGCGTTATTGGTGATCACTTTTTTCATTAACGTTGCAAGCTAGCTCCCATTCCACGTTAATGGTCACGTTAGTTAGACTAACGTGGCTATTAACGTGGCATCTTTATTGCTTCCTTTGTCCTGAAATCAAGCAAGTAAAGTGCATCAAAGCTAGGTTCTAAGTCATGAAATCATGCATCATCTATTTTATCATTCAATTCATGTATAATTCTCATAAAATCATATAAAATTCACAATGTTTGCTTGAATCAAGATGTCAGTGATTATCTACCCAAAACTTGCTTATTAACTAAGAAAATGCATGAAACTACCCTAAAACAGTAAAGAAAAGGTCAGTGAAACTGGCCAAAATGCCCTGACATCACAACACCAAACTTAAAGCCTGCTTGTCCCTAAGCAAATACTGAAACATGAGAATGATGAATGAAATGACAAGAGAAATGAGTCATTATTGTGGAAGTCATATCCTTGGTTTTATGGGGTTTCATGCATAGCAACTTAGGTTCATTCCTTTGCTGGCTTTCAGACCTTTATCATGCCCTGGAATACTTACTTGATTGCACCCTATGAGACTTTTATTCATTGATCCCCTTGTCTTTTCAAGGTTTAATTGTGTTCTTAGACTAGGTGCTTTGTGAGAAGGCGACTCTTTAAGATAAGCTTTCAGTCAGCACTCCCAAACCAGTTGGTCCAAGGTGCTGGGTGTTACGACACCCCTAAGGACTTACTCCCTCAAGTCTCTTTCCCCCATACATACACACCACAGGCACATGGTTTGTTATTTTTCTTCTTGAGACCTTGGTGTCCAGCACCTCTTTGGGTTACTAAGTATTCTGTAGCAAAGGTTACTCTTGATAGTGGACTTTCAGCTGATAATTCCGGGTTAGTTAACCCAAGTTACCAAGTGATAAGGCACCCCTGAGAGCTTATTCATCTAAGTATATCCTTTACACAGGAGCACCACAGACACATGCCTTAAGATTCAACCCTTGGTGCCTAGCCTTATTTCTTACTCTTTTTCTTTATTTCTCAACTTTCATTTTTCTTTCCCCTTTTCTTACTTGGATCTTGTTATTTAGCTAGTCTCATGGGGTGTGTTTCAAGCATATGATTCAGGACAAATAGTTGCCTTCCTACCTTGTTGGTGAACCAACTTAGCTAAGTAATTACTACACCACAAGCTTAAGAACTTACTCCACAATTTGAACCTCACTCTGGTTTTTCATAACATCTCTTTTTGTTTGACTTAAAGAACAAGCATACAAGTAAGCAAGGTGAAAATGCAGTAGTGACATTAGACTAGCAAGCATAGACCTAAGCAATGCAAACTTAAAGGCAGAATTGAAAATCCTAAACTACCATGGAAACATGTTCTATTTCATACATGATTTTTCTTATTTAAAACTTGAAAAAGATAGGACAATGAGGGAACTCCACCACCTTTTACTCATGGGGGTGCTCATGCTCTCCCTCTTGTTTGTCCTCTTTGTGTCCACTTGTGTTTCCTTGTATCCGTGCTAGTCTGACTTTTTTCCACTCCTCAAGTGCCTTCCTTACTGATTCATGACTCTTTTCTACCCTCTCTCTTTCTTCTCGCACTAATTCATCTTTCACTTCTTCATATCTTGTGACTCCCGGATGCAATATAGGCAGTTGTCCAACTAAGTATCCGAGTCTGGCTTGAGTGTTCACATGATGTCCAGTCTCGTTCATGTAAACTCCTTCTGAGAACGCCCTGTATTCGTCGAAGAGTTCTGCCTGTTCTAATTGTTTCCGATGCATTTCATGTATGTGTGCACCTTGATGTGCTTGGATGTTGATTAGCTTTTGGATGGCTTCTTGTTGTTGATCCTGCCTTTGTTCCAACCTGTGGAAGGATTCACTCCATTGTTTCCCTTGTTCTAGCTGTTGCTCCATTATTTGCTTTTGCCACTCCCCATGTTGATTCATCCATCTAGAGAGTGATTCTTCTTGATGGTCCATCAACTACAGTTGAAGCTCTTTCTGTGCCCCTTGATTTTTCAAGTATTGTCTAGATAAGCCATCAATGGCTTCCTGTAGTTGGTGCATGTCCAGAGGGGCTTGCTCCTCTAGGTTTTGTCCTTCTACCACTTGTTGGGCTAGCCTCTTTCTTGGCTTTCGTTGAGGTAGGAGAGATGCAACAGCATGCATCCGTCGAACAGTAATTGGGATGCCTACTTTTATCTACTCGGGGTTCTCATCCTTGAACACCACCCCAGCCATGTCACACAGACGGAAAATAGTGCTGGGGTAGCCTAACCTTCCTCCAGAGTCGCTTTTCTCAGCCATCTTCCTAATGTCCTGGGCTATGAGTTCATGAACCTTGATCTCTCCCCCTTTAAGTATACATTGCACCGTTGTTGCTCTCTTAAGATTCACCTCTGAGTTATTCCCAATGGGGAGGATAGATCTCCTTACAATTTTGAACCACCCCTTTGCTTCAGGAGTGAGGTCCCCTCTCTTGATGAACTTGGGCTTCCCCTGAGGGTCTCGTACCCAATCAGCCCCTATGACGCAAATATCTTACACAATCTGGTCATGATCAGGACTGCTATCTATTCTGGAGCGATAGCTTTCTTCTGCAAATGGTATAGTTCGTAGCTTTAACGCCCTCATGATGCTCATGGGACTGAAATCCACGGTCACCCCTCTCACGAAGCTTATATAGGAGTCATCTGCCTTATCATACCTGACTGGATTTGCATAAAACTCTCTTACAAGAGTTGCATTTACTTTTATGACTGGGTCAGTAAGGAGCTCATATCTTCTCTTTTCTACCTTCTCTGTGATTTCGGGACACTCAATTTTTCTGACTTAAAAACCTAGCTCATATATGATCTCCTTATCAACCATCCACCTGAATTACAATGCATGGTGAAAGGTTCTAAACTTCTTCTCATCGAAAGGGCGTTGTTCCATAGGCTCCTTTCCCTTTCACCTTTTGGAGCTTGATGATGCCATAAGTGATTTTTGAGATAGGAAGGTGTTGAGAATTATTGATTAATGATGGACTTCAACCGATTAAGATGGGGTGAAGTTAAGGGAGTGGGTGAGAGTGCTAAGTATAGAGAATGGAAATTGGAATGTGAAGGGGGTACGGAATAAGAATCACTTATATAGGGAAGTGGTGGGTGAATGAAAGGTGTGGATTGATGGAGTGGGTGTATGATGAACGGATGGGGTTTAGCATGGGATGAGCACAAGGATCATCAGCTTTATGATGGGGTTGGTTCAATTTTCAAGCGTGTCATTCTTTCAATGTTGCATGGCAATATTTTCCAATGCATTTCCCTTGAAGACATGTGTATAATCCTCTTCTTTTGAAGTGGCCGAACTCTTCCTTCAATTGTCCCATCAATTCTCCTACAAACTAAAGGAAATGTGATTAATGAAATTGTGGATAGTGGCGGCAAAATTAAAAAAAATGGTATAACTACTTTTTAAAGTTTTTTTTTTGTTTCTAACTAACTAAGTGCTATTCATGAATGCAAACCAACTGACTATTTAATTGTCTATGTATGCAACATTGGTGACACTAAACTTAGTTTGTGGCCGTGTGGTGTACAAAGTTTTGTTCAAGGCTCTAAGAGTGACATGATATGCATTGCATTTATGCTCTCTTAGTATGCCTTGAACACCAAACTTGTTATTCACTATATGCTGCATAAAAAGATTCATTCAAGTATGTGTCAAAGTTGATTTGGAATTCATGAGCCTTGCATTATTAACTACTTTAAAAGCATATAAAACATGGGTTGCCTCCCATGAAGCGCTTCTTTAGCGTCACTAGCTTGACGTTCTGCCTTTGTCAGGGTGGTTGGTAATGCTTCAAATCTTCCTCCCTCGCAGTAAATCTATCTCCATTGGCTTCATCAAGAATCTCCACATGTTCTAAGGAGAGAATTCTGTTGATGGTGAAAACTTTAGGTAGCTGAGATGGGATGGTGGGGAGATGGGGTGGGATAATTGGAAAATAAGCTGAGATCACTTTATCCCCTGGAGAGAAGTCCTCTGTAGGGATCTTCTTGTTCCTCCATTTCCTTGGTGCCTTCTTCTTTGTTCCTTTTGATGTTGCCCTGCTCTTTGTGGCCTCTTTTTCCAAGAAAATTTTGTTGCTGGTCTCATATGACTCTGGTGGTTTAGGTTCCTCCTGGTTTTCCTTTAGCTGTGACAACTGCCGACTGTCTTGTTCATCAACCAAAGGGATTCCCAGGTGTACAGCTTGTGCTTCAATGCTTGTTTCTTCCACCAGTGCTTTGTCGTGCTCTCCCCTTGGTTCCTTGTTTTCCTGATCTGCTTCTTGTGAGGGTTTGAAGACATTGAATGCGAGTTGTTCGTCATGTATCCTCAGTATTAGCTCTCCTCGCTCCACATCTATGAGCGCTCTGGCTGTAGCTAGGAATGGTCTTCCCAATATGATTGGGTGAAGGTGACTCTCTTCCATTTCCAATATGACAAAGTCTGTGGGAAGGAAGTAGTTCCCAACCTTCACCAACACGTTTTCAACTACTCCTACTGCTTGTTTTTGAGTTTTGTCAGCCAGCCTGATGATTACGTCTGTGGGCATTAGCTCATTGATCTGCAGCTTCTTCATGAGAGATAGAGGCATTAAATTAATGCTCGCTCCCAGGTCACAGAGTCTTTTATCAAACATTGTTTCTCCTATGACACAAGGGATGTGAAAACTCCCTGGATCCTTCCTTTTTGTAGGCAACTCTGGTTGTATAAGAGCACTGCACTCCTTATTCATCACTATTGTTTGTCCTCCTTTGAGTGAGCTTTTCCTGGTCAGCAGCTCTTTCATATACTTAATGTATGAGGGCATTTGTTGGAGAGCCTTGATGAATGGTATATTCACATGAAGGGATGCAAACATGTCGAGGAACTTTGAGTATATTCTCTTTTCTATACCACCCTTGAGTCTTTGGAGAAAGGGTGCATAGAGTTTCAGAATCTCCTTTTGTGTAGTTTTAGTTCCTCGGTGATCCTCTTCTTGTTTCTCTACTGAGGTATCTCCAGGTTTTTCTAATGGTTTGTTCAGCTCTTCCTCGGTCCCCTTATCACTTATAGTGACAATCTTGCAATCTTCCCATCTGACTTTCTTTGCTTCACCTCTCGGGTTTTTCTCTGTGTCACTTGGGAAGCTATCAGTAGGTTTGGGAATCTTCTCAGAGAGGTATCCCACTTGAAATTTCAGCCTCTTGATGGTGTTTCCCTGGTTCTTGATATTGGCTCGCACCTCCCCCTTGAACACCTTGTTATCTTGGATTTCCTTACATATGCCTTCAAGTAGAGTCTCAATTCTTGAGAGTCTATCTTCGGATGATGATGAGTTGAGATTGGAGGGATGAGAAGGGCCATTTTGGCTTTGGTATGGATGTTGAGATGTGTTGTTAGGTGAGTGTAGATATGATCTCTGTGTGGAATGTTGGTGAGCTGCATTGTTGTTGGGGTTGTGGCATCTCTGACCTTGGCCTTGATCTTGTTGATTTCTCCACCCAAAGTTTGGGTGGTTTCTCCAACCAGGATTGTAAGTTTTGAAGTATGGATCATGGTTTTGCCTAGGTAAATTTCCAAGATAGTTGGCTTGTTCCTGATCACCCTCTGCCTCTGTATTCACTCCTTCTTGAGCTGCTGATGAGGTAGTGATTGCTGCTACTTGATTCCTTTCCATCTTCTTGGTAAGGTCAGCCAGCTGCTTGGTGATCATCTTGTTTTGAGCCAGCAATGTATCCACGTTGTTCAGCTCTATCACTCCTTTAGTATTGCCTCTTTCAGAAGCATAGAAGTAGTCATTCTCAGCTACAGTCTCAATGACATCTATGGCTTCTTCAATGGTATTCTTCTTGTTCAGAGATCCCCCGGATGAGTGGTCTACTGCCTTCTTTGATTCGTATGAAAGACCCTCATAGAAAATGTGTAACTGCACCCATTCATTGAACATATCTGGCGGGCACCTTCTTGTTAAGTCTTTGAACCTCTCCCATGCTTCATAGAGAGTTTCACCGTCTTGTTGCCTGAAGGTTTGTACCTCAGCTCTCAACCTGTTGATCCTTTGAGGATGATAGAATCTCGCCAAGAATTTGTTCACCACATCTTTCCAGGTTGTTAAACTCTCCTTCGGGAAGGATTCCAGCCATTTAGATGCTTTGTCCTTGAGTGAGAAGGGAAACAGAAGCATTCTGTAGGTGTCAGGATGAACACCATTAGACTTCACAGTATCACATATCCTCAGGAAGGTGGTTAGATGTTGATTTGGGTCTTTTTGGACATTTCCTCCGAATGAACAGTTGTTCTGAACAAGGGTGATGAGCTGTGGCTTTAGTTCAAAGTTATTGGCATGTATGGTTGGATTTTGGATGTTACTTCCACAGTTTTCCTGGGCTTGGATTGATGTAAGATCCCAAAACCCTTCTCTCTTGTCCAGCATGATGCACTGGACCTTCTCTGCCATGGTTGTGAGCCTCTTCTTCATGATGGTTCTCCATATTCTCATCCATGTCTGGTTCAAAATACTCCTCCTCTTCCTCAGCACTAACGACTCTCTTTCCTCTTGCTTCCCTCCTTAGTCTAAGGAAGGTTCTCTCAGGTTCAGAATCAAAGGAAGTTGAAGCCCCGCTTCTTCTACCTGTCATACAACCAACAAGGCACAAGCAAGAAAGAGATAAATGCAGCAAGTATTCTTATTAGAAATGCTGTTAGTGTGAGTGATGCAATATATCAAACAGTTAGTGGGTTAGTGAACTGAATTGTAACAAATAAGAGAACACTACAAACGGGTAATGGGTAAAGGAAAGAAAATACCTACAACTGAAAGTAAATCGCTCAAATGAAATTAAATCAAACAAAAGAAAAAAAATGCTCAATCTAGTTATCCACTAATTTAATCATTGTTGATACAAAATCAATCCCCGACAACGGCGCCATAAACTTGATGCACAGAAACTTGTCTCTCAACAAATTTTCCTTCGGCAAGTATACCGAATTGTCGTCAAGTAAAAACTCACAATAGAGTGAGGTCGAATCCCACAGGGATTGATTGGTCAAGCAACTTTAATTGGAGGAATGTTCTAGTTGAGCTAAGCAGAAGTTGATTTGAGAGTTGCAGAAAATTAAATGGCGGGAAAGTAAATAGCAGAAATTGTAAATGTTGGAAATAAAGAGTTGAATATAAATGACAGAAAATAAATTGCAGAATCTTAAATGGGGGATGGGGAATTCAGCATAAAAGTAAATGGCAGAAAATAAAGAGAAAGGGTAAGATCAAAAATGGGGAATTCATTGGGCTCAGGAGATGTTGCATTCTCCGGATCAAGTTCATTTTCATCTCTTCCTCAATCAATGCATTCATTGATCTCCTTGGCAATCTTAAGTGATTGAATTCCAATTCCTTGGTAATTCAATCTCTCAAATCTTGATCAATAGCCAATTCCTTGGTCTAATTGCTCATGAGAAGAGATGAAGTATGGTCACTGATTATACCACATGTATTTCCAAATCAAAGTATTGGGAGAATTATATGTCACCATATCCGTCCAAACCCCAATTTGGTCCAACATGAGAAAGCATTTCTAGCATGATCTCTTCATTCCTCTTCCAAGGTTCCAAAGAGATCCAAGTATGAATAGCTTCTTTTCCAAGATAACCACCCAATTGGATGAAGATTGAAAGCTTTCTAGTAAAATCAAGAGAAAAGAAAGAGGAAGAATAATGAAAACAATTATTGATCCATCAAATTACAACAGAGCTCCCTAACCCAATGAAAGGGGTTTAGTTGTTCATAGCTCTGGGAATGGAAAGCAAAGATGGAAAATACATTCTGAAAGTAAAACTAGAAGTTGCAGAGAAAGTAAAATTATACATAGAGTGGTTCTCTCAATGCCAAAAGCTGCTCTTTAGTTCAAAACTACTCCTATACATACTACTCTTCTGATCTTCTAGTTGGCTCTTCAAGTCTTGGATATGGGCCTTTGGAGCTTAAGTTGAAGCAGTTGCAGTCTTCAGTGGGCTCAGCTTTGCTTGCAGAGAAAGTGTGAGTTAGGCATGGACGTTAGTTAGGACGTTAGTGGTGTTAACGTTAAATGAAAATGTGGGTTCGAGAACGTTAGTGACGATCACCTTTTTCACTAACGTTCCTAACCCAAGATGGTCCACGTTAACTTCAACGTTAGTGGCACTAACGTGACCACTAACGTTGCCTCTTGGTCCTTCGCAAACGTTATTGGCATTCACCTTTTCTAATAACGTTTGCTTTTTGCCCTTCCTCCTTACGTTAGAGTCCACGTTAGTGTAGCTAACGTGACCCCTAACGTGGGCATGCCTCAGCTTCGAGAGCGTTAGTGACACTTACCTTTGTCACTAACGCTCCAAACGCCCCTTCTCACGTTAGTGCCTCACGTTAATTGTATTAACATGGCCACTAACGTGGTGGTGATTGCCATGTCCAACGTTAGTGACAAAGGTGAGTGTCACTAACGTTGGCTCATCATTTCTTTCCTCCATGTTAGCTTCTACGTTAATGCAATTAACGTGGCAACTAACGTGGCTAATAGTGGCTTGGTCCAACGTTAGTGACAAAGGTGGGTGTCACTAACGTTGGCACTTCTTTGTTCCTTCCACGTTAGAGTTCACGTTAATGTAATTAACGTGACTCTTAACGTGGCTAAGTGTGCCCCTTTTTTCAACGTTAGTGGTATTCACTTTTACCACTAACGTTGGAGCTTTACTTCTCTTCCACATTAGCTTCCACGTTAATGTAGTTAACGTGGCAACTAACGTGGGCTATGATGACTCATGAAGGCGTTATTGGCGATCACTTTTCTCATTAACGTTGCAAGCTAGCTCCCATTCCACGTTAATGGGGACGTTAGTTAGACTAACGTGGCTATTAACGTGGCATCTTCCTTGCTTCCTTTGTCCTGAAATCAAGCAAGTAAAGTGCATCAAAGCTAGGTTATAACTCATGAGATCATGCATCATCCATTTTATCATTCAATTCATGCATAATTCTCATAAAATCATATAAAATTCACAATGTTTGCTTGAATCAAGATGTCAGTGATTATCTATCAAAAACTTGCTTTTTAACTAAGAAAATGCATGAAACTACCCTAAAACAGTAAAAAAAAGGTCAGTGAAACTGGCCAAAATGCCCTGGCATCACTCACATACCTCTAAATGCTATTTTCATCAATCAACTATAAACGATCTTTTAAATTCTGAAGCCACGTCAATTTTATGAAGTTTTCTCTACAGTTTGACTTTCTCAGTACAACTCCCAAATTGGTGCAAACACTCTGCCTCTAAGGTTTCGTGACTACTTATAGTCACTCCTGTCACTGGAAGACCGTTTGTCGAAAAAACAAGAATAACAGCCACATCCTCCAATGTCACAGCACAATCACCAATCGGAAGGTGAGATGTGTGTGTGTCTGGGTGCCACCTCTCGATTAGAGCATTTACCATTACTGATTGACATCAAACTATTCCAATATGAAAAACGTGATAAAAATCAATAAACTGTAAATACTCCCCCACATTTAGATTGTACGGATCCAGAGGCAGTAAGTGGTTACATGTCAACATCCGTAAACTCTAAAAAAATATAACAAAATATTAGTTAAATAATTAATAATTACTAATTTACTACTAAAAATTAATAATGTTCTAATAATAGTAACTAATTTATTAAACTAATACTAAAATTTACTATTAATTAGATAATTTAGTAA
>NC_029785.2:134170270-134172199 GCF_000816755.2 Arachis ipaensis | reverse complement strand
ACTTACATAATCAAAATGATAGAAATAATTGATAATATGAAGTTTAAGATAATTAATATCTTTACATTTTTGCTTTATTGACATTGTAATTATTTTTGAGTGAAGGTTTAAAGAAGAGTTATAATGATAAAGAAGAGAGAAAATAGTGGTTGGAGTTGAAAAAAGGAACTTGAGAGAGA
Source organism: Arachis ipaensis (assembly GCF_000816755.2). Lineage (NCBI taxonomy): Eukaryota > Viridiplantae > Streptophyta > Magnoliopsida > Fabales > Fabaceae > Arachis > Arachis ipaensis. The sequence goes on along the minus strand of NC_029785.2, from coordinate 134,172,020 downwards.
GAGAGAGTGGAGGTTCATGAAAGGAGGTGCTTCGGGATCACCCAAACAACGCATACGCCACACGTGGTTGGGAAAACACAAATCGAATGGTTCGATTTGTTTATTTTAAATCGAACCGTCCTATTACTTCACCTAAATTCGGACTGTCCGATTACTTTGATCTTGATACCACAATTGCGTGAAGTACCCTAAGCTTCTATAACTGCGTCCTACACCATTTCTGTTTCCGTATCTAAATTAAAAAATATGGTGTGCCCCAAATTCACAACAATATAGTGATAATAATAGCTTTTTTGGTACAAGTGAAATTAAAAATGATATTTTAAATTTTAAAAACATTTTTAAAAGTAAAATTCATTTAGAAATTATAACATTATATTTGTTAAATGTAATATAATTTTTATTAAGTGGGTTAAATAATTTGGGTTATGACTGTTAATTTTTTTAAAAAATAAAAATAATAAATATTTTTTTATAAACTGATCTTTTATTCTACAGAAAACCGCTTGATCTGCCAACACATCCATAAAAATCTATCACAGTTTGTAACTACCTTGTTTCATTTTGCGCATAATCTTCTCTAAATTATTAACGTCTCCCCTCCTAGCATTGCTCCACCATAATAGCAAAATATGTAGACATAAATAACGTGAAATGGTTGTACATGATTTTTTTCTACAAAATAGTTTTTATCTCTTATACTTTCCGGACTTGAATGTATAGTTTTACCATACTATCTAAAGTCGATATGCTCATTTGTTATTCACCGTCTCTAGTCTCTCGTTAGCTTAATGAATTTTGTGCTCTTTGCCAACATTTTATTGATTATGTAAACTTTTAGCAAAACCAAGCAATCTTTGGAAGTTATCCTCAATTTTCTTGACATCATTCCGAGTACTTTATCGATATTTTTTTTTTAACTTTCCAAAAATTTCCATTGCTGCAAAAAAACTCTTTTATTCTAACATAGATAACTATGGCAAATTTTCCAAATCTTTGCCACGTCATACTCCTTACCTGGATTTTTATATAGAGATAACAAATATCTACTAACCCATCATTTTTTTTTCAGGTCACTTTTAATCTTCTTCAATAAAATTTTGCTTTTCTCTTGAAGGTTAGTAGAAATATACTATGCAGCTAAAACATACTTTATTTTTAAGTCCGGTTTGATAGACTTTTATAGTATCAAGTCTCAACCGTTAGCTTTATATAAATAATATTTTTTTTTACTAACCTTCTGAGTCTATTAATGTTTTATAAGCATATAGAAAAGGTTTGGCATTCTGCTCTTCCATTTTCAAAAACAATTGAGATATATTTTTGTCATACCTCTTATACATCAGAGTTAATGAAGTTCTAATCTGACAATGTAATAGGCTACTTCAAATTCTTCTTTTTATAAAAGGTTTTTTCAGCTTTCTAGAAATTATTCTTACGAGGATACTTCTTCAAAAATGTTTGACATACTAATTATCCTTTAAGATATTCATTACAAGAAATGTTTAAGAATTATTTTTTTTATTTGAGTAAGTATTATCATGTAACTCATTTTTCATTAATTTAATGTTGGTGATAATTAATTATAGTAAGAGTACATAAAGAGTACTTAAACTAATTTTTTTGTGTTACACTTTATATATTTTTTTATGTATTCTCATTTAAATTAATTATAATAAAATTAAACTAATAAAAAATAATTCAGATAATAATTTTTAATCTTTGATAATAAATTATAACTCAAATAGTA
>NC_029785.2:134169313-134170174 GCF_000816755.2 Arachis ipaensis | reverse complement strand
TCCACTCCTTACTTTAGAAAAAAAAAAAAAATGCTTGGATAGTTGAATGTATATAATTTTACTATACTATACTATCCAAAATCGATGAGTTCATTGAATCGTTTGTTTGTTTATACAGATAGTGTGATTATAGTAGTCAAAATTGTGCCTATCACCCAATTCGGTAACGCATAACAAAATTACTCTACCACTCTATAAATAGAAGCTGAAAAAGGGATTTCACTTCATCAAATTCAAATAATTCGGTAACGCATAGTAAAATTACTCTACCACTCTATAAATAGAAGTTGGAAAAGGATTTTCACTTCATCAAATCCAAATAAAAAAAAAATTGTACTAGCACACGTATGGATATGGCTGCTGCAAACAGAACTTTTGCAATTGCTAATGAAACGAGAAAATTGTAAAAATATATATAGAGTACATAAGAAATATCTAAATTAATTTTTTTTGTATCTAATATATTAGATAATTTTATTTTTTTAATTATTTTTAATTATAATTTTGATTAAAAAAATTATATAATAAACAATTAACTACAATTTTTCAATTTAAATTAGTTAATTTATTTTTAAAATAAAATACGGTAAAAAATTTAACATTATAATTATATCAATTGATTTTTTAATTAAATTATTTGTATAAAATAAACTAGTTTTTTAAACCAAATAATAATACGTGTTATCCATTCAAAAATAATTTCATGTGAAATCGATTAAAGCTAAGTTTTCACCTTTTAAAAATATTGTATATATTGAGAAAGTAAAAGTAAAACATCTCTGAAGGGAGAAAAGAAAGAGAATATGTAGTTTGTCTAATTCATTGTATTGTATGCTAAATATAATGGACATGTAAACAGCA
>NC_029785.2:134163283-134169224 GCF_000816755.2 Arachis ipaensis | reverse complement strand
TATAATTAACTAATTTTATAATAATTTAATATAACAAAATCAAATTTAATTATTTAATAAAAACAAATAAATATTATCTTTATATATTACTAAAAAATTTTCATAAATTGTAGTAGAAACACCTGACAAGTTTTGAAGTAAATTGGTCCCTTTACATGTAAACCATAGTATGATGAGAGGCTTGCTATAAGTCTATTTAGGTTATAAGTCTTACAAGTTGGCACAAGTTCAATAAAATACATGCATTATATTCCCACATTTAAGAGTAAATAAATACATGTTATTCAACCACTTCCTGTTTTCAAAATGCGCTACTCACCATGCATTATGAACGACTCTTCTTCTTCCTCCTCCATGAAAACGAGTTTCTTGCCAAATTTGAAAATAATGGAACTTCAGAAATACACCCAAATAATTACAGAAATACATCCAAATGATTACAGAAATACACCCAAATGGTTATAGGAATTCACCCAAACGATTATAGAAATACACCCAAAGGATTACAGAAATACACCCAAAGGATTATAAAACTACACCCAAAAGATTTAAGAAATACACCCAAAATTCGTTGAAGTACACCTTATGCATAATTCAGAACTCTTTCTCCTTCTCCTCCTCATCTTCTACTGTTTCTTCTTTCTCAAAAACGATTTCAGAGCTTGATTTCAAAAAACAATGGAAATCGAGATTAACGAAAAAAGAAAACAGAGAAAAAAGTACGTAAATGAAGAAGGAGAAAGAAAAGGCAAGAAACGAAAGAAAAAAAAGAAGAAGAGGAGGAGGAAGAAGAAGAACGTGCAGCAAGAAAAAGAAGAAGGTGCAGTGAAAACGTGCAATAACAGTTTGAAGCGCGTTAATATAAATAGGAAAAGTATAGGGTATTACCAACAATAATTAATTATTATATTTTAAACACATATATAAAGAGACGCATCCAAAAAATATATCTATAAAGACACTTCTATTAAATACAGCCGTAAAAAAAGACATTTTTATTAGACACATCTACGAAGACACTTTTATTAAACACAGTTATAGCTAAAAGTTGGCAGAAGTTGGCAGAAATGTTGTTGGTAACGTAGCGAAACCGATATAAATAACTTGTAAAGACTTGTATAAAAAAATGCTTGTATGTGGAGAATTATTCTAATTGTATATGTCTAACACAACTAATATATATGTTTAGGTAGTGTAATAAAAATTCACAATAATGTATTTTAAAAAGATATGCGTTGAACTTTTATTTTATTTTATTGAAAATCCATATATAAATATATTAAAGGAAAAATATTTTGAAGATATATTTCAGTTTGTCTTTAATTAGGGTCAGAGTATCGGTGATGAGTCGTGCATGGGTGTGATATTCTATTCTGAATTCAGATAACTTCAATATCACTGTGACTAAGTACATCGAATTTCAAACGCATCTTATTCTTATTCCCAGAATCCACTTTTTCTTCTTCCACCTCTTACCTTTTTTTTCTTTTATTAATTTTTAATTTCTATTGAACCTTATTCCTATATTCCGTCATTGCAAAAACATAACAATAATGCATGCAACGCAAGATTATGATGGAACACCCTTTAATTTCTTACTATAATGAAACCATAGAGATCAGTGATATTAATTTCGCTTCATTGAGTTCTAAGGAACCCAACCATGCATTTCAGATGACATGGCCTACCAATAATATTCGCTCTCTCGTTATTATTGGAGCTAATAACACCGTGCTAGTTTTATTGTCACATTCACCCTTTCATAGATTCGCATATATCATATATTTTTTTGGTGACGGAACATAAAATAAAGAAAAAAAAAACTTAAAAAAAAAAGTAATATTTTTCTCTAATAATAATGTCTAAATTATTAAGAGGCAGTAACCACTCTAGATACATCTGTTTGTTTAAAACAGCTGTCTTAGCCATTAAATCAGCCGCTCTGTTTGCTGTTCACTGGATGAGCACTAAAATAGCTGTCCAATTGCACTAGAGCATCTCTTTGATTTTGTCAAGCAGATCAGAGTCATTCCTAATCATGCTGGTTGTGCCTCGCGAAACAAGAAGAAACGCATCAAAATTATCAATTTCACATATGACCTCTTTGCACTCGCAATCCAAGCCATAACAAGCCCTCTCCAAATAGCATGAAGCTCACAACAGAGAACACTAGAAAGAGGTATACTGGCAGAACAACCTTTTATCCAAATTCCCATGCTGTCTCTAATAATACATCCAAAGCCAGCTAATTGCTCATTTTCAAAGACGCTTGCATCGCAGTTCACTTTACAGACATTCATTGGAGGTGGTTCCCAGTTATATTTCAAAGAAGAAGGAATAATATGTTTTTGGTTGATAACAACATTAGAGAAATCTCGAGCAGCATGTTTAACTAAGTGAACAATTTTCTCGTTACTCCATGGATCATCTTGGTGGAAGATGTCATTGTTCCTATCCCTCCAAATCCACCAAAAGGCCGATGCAAAGAGAAACTCATTTTTGTTGAGGCTAGAACGAATCCAAGACACAAAATCCAAATTAGAGTCCTCAGCGGTCATTCCCAAATTTAAGTTAATCCAAATCTGACGAGCTTTTTGGCAAGTCCTAAAACAGTGGTTAATATCCTCTAGAGCAAGATAACATCTCTGACAACAATCAGAAATAGAAATACCTCTTTGAAATTGGTAACTAGCTGTGAGAACTCCGTGGTTGAGGCAAAGCCAGAGCAGACACTTTATTTTCTCCGGTATTCTCAAGCGCCAAAGCCAAAGCCAATTTTCATTATCATTCCAGCCAAATTTCTTCTTCAATAGCCATTTATACCCGCTTTTAGTCGAGTAGGTGAGAGTATTTGAGTTTGTCCAAAACCAACCTGTTTTATCTCCTGTCTGCTTGATAGGATCAAAGAGCATCAAATCAAGTTTAACTTCTTCCGGAATCATTGTGCAAAGAATATCCCACCGCCAATGCCTAAGGTGCAAGACATCTTCTAACTTCAAGTGAGAATCAGAAATGTGCACAAAAGGAACCAAAGGAGCTAGCGTTCCACATGGTCGCCAAGCATGATACCAAAAGGATTGAGACATCCTGCCTGTACACCAATCAAAACCATCACGAAGCTTTTCTATTGTCTTATAAATCGCTCGCCAAGTGCTTGAAACATTATTAGAAAAATTGGGTGAAAAGCAAGACCTCCCAGATAAATATTTTGCCAACATAATTCTTACCCAAAGCTTATCTTTATTATGCAATAATTGCCAAACAAGCTTTCCGAGTAAAGCAAAATTTATGCATTGAGTATCTCTAATTCCCAAGCCTCCATATTTTCTTGGAGTGACTCCACTTGACCAAATTTAAGCAACGCTCCCCCACCTTTTCCTTCCACAAGAATTGTCTAAGCACAGAATCAATCTTTTGACAAACCGAAGTAGGAAAAAGAGTCACTTGCATCTGATAAATAGGAAGAGAAGAAGCAACAGATTTAATTAAGCAAAGCCTGCCTGCTCTGTTAAGGAGCCGACCTTTCCAACTAGCCAGCCTATTCTTTATCTTCTCTAAAGAGTCCGAAAAAATAGATCTAGCAACTCGAGGATGATTAAGGTTCACCCCCAAGTATTTGCCTAGGTCACTAGTAAAAGGAATATGAGAAACACCAGATAACATTTTCTTCCTTCTATTAGAGATATTTCTAGAACAAATAGCTTTAGATTTTTCAATGTTAACCTTCATACCTGAAGCTTTACAGAACAACTCCAAGGTGTGCACAACATTCTGAACTTGACTTTTCTTCGCTTTACAAAAAAGAAGGAGGTCATCTGCAAACATCAAGTGAGAAACTCTAGGTCCCCCTCTAGAAACAGCCACACCATCCCAAATACCCTCGTCAACTTGTTTGGAAATGAAGCACGCCAATCTCTCCATGCACAAAACAAATAAATACGGAGAAATTAGATCTCCTTGCCTGAGCCCTCTGCGAGGTTGGAAGCTGTCCAATCTATTCCCATTCCAAAGGATGGAAAGATTTGAGACCTGAACACAATTCATTACAAGCCAAATAATTAGAGAAGGAAAGCCAAAAGATTCAAAAGTGTGCTCAAGAAAATTTCAATCAACTCTATCATAAGCCTTTTCTAAATCAATCTTAAAAGCCATAGCTCATTTTCTAGACTTTGTCCGCTTAAGAAAGTGAAGAACTTCTTGGGCGACAATAATATTATCAGGTGCTCCTCTACCATGAATAAACCCTCCCTGAGTTGGGCTAACAATCTCATCCAAAAATGGTCGTAATCTATTAACCAGCACTTTAGTCACTAGCTTATGAATTACATTACAAAGACTTATTGGCCGAAAATCCTTCAATCTAGTTGGAGGGTCGCACTTAGGGATAAGAACAATCAAAGTTTCCAACAAAGAATGGCTTAACGTCTCCCCTAAGAATGCTTTCTGAACAGTACGCCATACCTCATGACCCACCACATCCCAATATTCCTTAAAGAAAAAAACTTGAAAACCATCCGACTCAGGAGCTTTAAACGAGCTCATATTATCCAGAGCTTCTTTAACCTCCAACATTGTTACTGTTTTAGACAAATTATCACAAGCATCCTGGCTAAGAGATGGCATAAGAATTTCTCCCATGTAATTAACCTCAACAGGCTTAGTAGAACAAAAAATATTTTTGAAGAAATGAATAACCTCCCTTTGCAAAACTTCCGGATCATCAGACCAAGACCCATCACTGACTAGCAACCCATGAACCTTGTTAGATTTTCTTCTAAGGATGGTTTGCATATGGAAAAAGCTAGTATTTCTATCACCATACCGAACCCATTGATCCCTTGACTTCTGGTACCAAAGCAATTCTTCCTGGGCCAAAACTATATTATACTCAGCTCTCAATTCTTCCTCTTTGTGCTTCAGAATCGGATCATCGTCAGCTTCCATTTTCTGTTGAATACGATTCAAATAACCCTCCAATTCCCTCTTTTTAATAAAAATATTGCCGAAGACCGTAGAGTTGAATTCCAACGAAGCTTATTGGACCCCCAGCAACTTCCTATGGATGCCAAAGTCTGTACTATCCCAAGATTTTTGAACAATGACCTTGTAATCAGGATGTGTTGCCCATGCCGCTTGGAATCTAAAAGGCCAGTTTCCTTTCTTGATAGGAACTCCTTGACATCGGATAAGTAGGGGACAATGATCAGAGTGGGAACGACTGAGAACTTCAACAAAAACTTCTGGAAAAAGAAGGCGCCATTCTGTAGTACAACAAACTTTATCCAATCTTTTTGCAATTTATCATATATTTATATTATCATCAATTCAACTAAAACTGTTCTAAGATCAAATAAGAAATTTTTTCCATTTCTTCTCATAAAATGATAAAAATAAATAATAAAAATACAGAGACGTGAGTGTTTCAAGGAGTTAATAAAAACAAGAGAAAATTTCACTCTCCTCCTTACGAGATGCTAAAATGTCATTTCTCTCTCTTCTGTTTTATAAATATACATTCTCCTTCCTTCTAACTTTTAAAAAATCTTTTTTTTAATTCATTTTAAATTTTTTGTGTTAACTAATGTTAACTTTATCTATTTTTTAAGAAAAAAAATTATTTTTTTAAAAAAATATCTATTAACAAAAATTTTATATTTTATTTTCTTAAAAAATGGATAAAGTTAACATTAGTTAACACAAAAAATTTAAAATGAATTAAAGAGGAGATTTTTTAAAAGTTAGAAAAGAGAGAAATGTACATTTATAAAATAGAGAAGAGGGGAGTGCCATTTTAGCATCTTGTAGAAAATGGGAGTGAAATTTTCTCTAAAAAACAATGCTAAGTGCCATAAGAATATTTTTTTTTGTCATTACTTACTCATCAACTTAATTCTTTTAATTTAATAATTCAATAATATATATTATTTCATATTTTTAAATA
>NC_029785.2:134152435-134163235 GCF_000816755.2 Arachis ipaensis | reverse complement strand
ATAATAAATTTTAATACTCTTATAATATTTTTCTTAAAAAAACATCTTTTACATAAAATACATAATTATAAATAAAGCTTATGAACGAATAAGATTACGTTTTTCCTAATACATGTGTTTTCATTTTTTTTTCTCTTAAATCAAACTTATAATAAATACTACAATACCTTTGAAATCCAACATAAAAATTATGTGTAATTAAGAGTCGCCGTGTAATTCTTTTATGAAAAAATATAGGTAAATAACTTTTAACTAGTCAATTTTAAATAATTACAATTAATTAGTATAAAGTATAATTTAAAAATGTTTATTTAATTTGTTGTTGACTTAGGAAGTACCGATATGACACTGATACAGAATTTAAAATAAAATTAAAATATTTACATTAGAATACTATTTTTTCAAAGACTTCTCTATAAACAACATTGATGGTTGAATTTGCAGACATTCTTACGTGATTCATAAGTAAAACTTTTAAACCTCTCTTACTCTTAACTCTTGAAAGTACCATATATAGTTGGCCATGTGTAAAAACTGGTTTGGATAAATACAATCCAACATGAGATAAAGTTTGTCCCTGAGACTTATTAATTGTCATGGCAAACGATACCATTATGGGAAACTGTCTTCATTGGAATCTAACTGCGACGGTTTCATTTGTTGGTACCATATTCATTCTTGGAATCAAAGCAATATGACCAACATTGTTACCCGTTAAGACTTCATATTCTATGACATGATTTCCAAGCTTCCTAACTTGTAACCTTGTACCATTACAAAGACCACTGGATTTGTCAATATTCCTCAGTAACATCACCGGAACACCAACCTTGAGTATTAATTTATGTGGAGGCAAACCAGAGCAATTTATGCTATTCAGTAATTCAGGACTATAGATATCTAGTTGACTCTCCATATTCCCTTCATCCATACAAATGGAATCCGAACTAAGATATAATTTTTCCCCTCCAGGAATGATAGCCATCAGATGGTTGTTGACCTCTTCAACGATGTCTAGTGTGGGAGCCAGTATAGTTCTTACTTTGAAAAAAATCCTTTGAGGACATGTTTTCCAAAATATTTGGAAAAGAAAAATGAACCAACTCATCAAATGCCTGGTCCGAAGAAGGAATAACAATATCTCCTGGAAGACATATCTCAGATTCACCATCCATATTGTCACCTATTAGACCATCACCAACTTTCAATAACCACTCACCAAATTGCTCTGTCTCATCTTGATCTGAAGCAGTCGTCCCTACAGAGAGTCTCATGTTTTTTGTTAGTTTGAGCACCAGACAAAACTTTCAAAGGTAAGACAAATTCACAGTTGAATGAACGATGTCTTGTCTCGATCCTCGTGGAATGACAGGAAGAATTTGTCTAAAGTCTCCACCTAGTACAACCACTTTTCCTCCAAAGGGAAAATCTTTGCTATATGTTGAAGAACACCTCATGATATCACCCAAGCATTTATCAGCGCTTCATAGCAGTACCTACTAACCATTGGAGCCTCATCCCAAATTATAAGTTTGGCTTTCAACGGCAACATTGCTTGAGGGGAACCAGGTTTGAAGTTACATACAGAATTCTCAGTTATATTCAGCAGTATTTTGAACCTTGAGTGTATCGTTCTTCCATTGGGAAGAAGTAAAGATGCAATACCACTCGAAGCAACATTTAACACTATATCACCCCTTGAGCGAATCTCAGCAGACATAGGGTTCCAGAGAAATGTTTTTCAGTATCCCCATGACCATATACAAAGAAAAACCCCCCTTCATCATAATACACAGCTGTAACAATTTTATCGAATGCATATCTCTGCTCAGGTGTTGCGATGGCTAACATGTCTGAGGCATTTTTCTTTAAATAATCCATGTTAAAGTTTAGCTCTTCCCTAATAACACTTTCAGTTAACAAAGAACTATCAACTTCAGTTGCTAAAGGCATAGGAGGATAGTCTTTCAAGGTTTTACCATAGGAATGTAAGATATTGTCTATATCCATTAAGCACAACTGCTTAATCTCATCATCTGACATTGTTAACTCTGCATATTATACAATACTATAAAAATTCAATTAAACTAAAAATGATCAATAAGGAAAAACTTTTATCATTGTAATTAATAAAAACTCACCCCTCATGTTCATCACGGCTCTCTGTCGATACAAAATATCATCTGAGAGTTCATGCCAACATCTATCCCAGACATGTTCTGGTCTTAAGATATTGTTGGATGTTAATAGAATGACAAATAACCTCCTAACATATGATCCTGAGGCCCATGAGATTGCTTCCTTAATTGCATCAATAAATTCTTTGTCATCTTACAAGAGTTCAAGGACGAAGCATGCATCTCTATACATAGCATAAATTGTTCCTCCTACTGTTCTTATATCTCGAAAACTCATACATCCTCTTTGAGTATTCAAGAGAAGTCGTTGGTAATATTCTTCAGTATTTGCTGAAAAAACTTGGTTAAAATCCCACTTTTAAGTTGTTAAATGGATTAAGCTACGCTATTTTAATTATTATGTAGCTACACATCCGCATAAGAATAAGTTTCCTAAAAAATATAGAAAATAAAAAATTGTATAATCTACAGATTATAACTGTTGAAAGTTATTTAAACATTTATTTTTTAGTGTAGATAAATCGAATAAAATGGACGTGGGGTACAGGCTATTAAGATTTTAAATTTAAATCATTAAATAAGTAAGATCAAAATTGAATATAAACTTGTCATTACCTGCAGGTACATGAGTCAACCTTCCAATTGCGAAGCTTTTCTTTCGAGAAAACCACTGTGAAGAATCGTCCTTCTAAACAAACTTGGTTGGAAACTCAAGATAAGTCAGACTTCGAGCATAGGGATATGACATGTTCGCCGCCATCCATCCCAAAAACATGAACTTATGAGATATTACTCTTTCGACGATATCATTCACATTAGAAGTTTCACCAGAAACCAAAGGTTGCTCATCATCCAAATGGAATGGAATTCTAATCACAAATGGTTCTTTCTCTTGGATTTCGTATCCAAATAGACGCCAGACTGCCTCACATGCCGAAATGTACCTACAATTGTAGTAATTCCTAATTTCGTCAACAACTTGTGTGGCTTCTGACAGATCACCAGCATTGTATAGAGTAGCTGTTACGCAGTCATTACCCTTGTGTACATACTTAAACAGATACTTAATAGAACTTGTTTGACATGTGTATTCCACATTTATGTGGCACCCAAACTTGAGCAACAATTCTGGATTATACGGAACAATGAACTTATTGTCTAGTACACATTCCCTTTTCTTCACTGTTTGACTGTTATCAGTATACCTTTTTTTGGGAAATCTGGCCTCATCAATGAGTGTTCGCTGTCTAAACTCTTTAGGATAGAACTTTGAACAGGATCCATTCTTCATGCAAGGTGAATTCTTGTTGTACGAACCACATGGACCATGTACCATGTAATTTTGAATAGCTCCATGTAGATTTGGCCTTTCATTTTCATCAGGAATCTCAGCTGTTATATGTTTGTCTATGTCATCTGGTGTGTTGTGGCTTGAACTCGTTACTCATGAATAAAAGGATATGTGCATGCGGAAGCCCTCTCTTTTGAAACCCTACAGTGCAAACGTCTAAAAATTGAAAAAGACAAATGAGCAAAGCATTACAACATAAGATTTTAATAAAGCGTTGCATAAACACAGACTTACATTCCAAAATTTTGCCAAAATTTTTTTCCTCTTTTAGGTCATCAATCAAACCATCAAGCTTGATCTTGAAAACTCGACACAATATATCAGGACGGTCTTCTGCCTTCAATCCAATGGAAGTCACTTCTCTTTTTATCTCATCACATTCAGAGTTACAGGTCATGGTGATAAAATAGCTAGGATATCCTGCATATCTGCAAATTGCAAATGCATCTTTACAATTATTCATCATATACCTAGGTCCACCGGTAAAAGTACTGGGAAGAATGATTCTTTTGCCAAGCCTTGCAGCATCTACATCCCCGATTATAAGACTTTCATGTAGACATTTGTATTTATCAACCCTCAACTGTGGTTGTTTACACTTAAAGAATTTTAACCTCTCTGATTCTACCATTGTGTAGGCATCTACCAGAAACTGTTGGAATAATCTCTTTGATCTCAGAATTAATGGAGATTCACACGTCCTTTTTTGTAATCGAAAAGCAAAGAATTGTCACAAAGTGATTGTTTTGTTTTTCTTTGTAGGCCTAGCAGAGATAGAATCTGATGTTTCAATACCTAAACAAAATTCATCCTCCCCATACGGAAACAACAATGGATATTGCAAGGCTAAATAAGATGGATGAAAAACATCAATCCGTTGGAGCTTTCTAGATTGACTCTCTATAATAATATCTCTATCTTTGCTAAGTTGTTCGACATCGCCAATAATCAATGCAGCCACTTCAGATGCAGATGGCAAGTTGTATGTCTTGCCATCTTTAGTCCTTTTACTAATCAACTTAAACTTTATGTTTGTGCAATTTTTCTGTTGGTACCTATCTCTTGCATAGCGAAAACTCTTTGCCAAACTATTATATTTGTCTAGCATGTTTCTTAATATTGCAACAATTTCTCTATCCCGCTCATTTATAGCTTTATTGGAGCTACAAAAAAAATAATAAAATTTATGTTATTTTCTCTCATGGATAAGAAATAACTAAAAAATTTGACTGGTTGCATGAAAATTACCGAAGTGTGCCTATTCGATTATCAATCTCATTTTCTGTGTCATAGATATATAGCTGGGCAAATGTTAGTCGCAAACTATCAGGAGGAAGTAAGCTACCAATGCTATGGTAGTTTTGACCCCCAAGCTTAAAAATTGGAGGAGCAGTCCCATTGTTCACCCCTCGGTCAATTTTTTCTGGCCATTGATGTAAAACAAAACATTGAATTAAATGTCCTTATATTTTTTCGTTAGATTATTGGCGGGTCCTTGTACACTGGAGTATGCTAGAATTGTAATAAATCTATGTTATATAAATGATTTTCGATGAAGTATACCTTTTGTTAAATATTGGTGTATGAATCATTTGGCAATCATTAATTATACGTACTATTTGTTAACACGGACAGTGGAGTTCTTGTCAATGAGGGATCCGTCCGTAGAGTTAAAGATTTAGATCTTATCTCTGATGTAGAAGGTCTTACATAATTAGGAGGAGTGTTTTTCTGTCCAATTCCATGCAAGGCACAGTGTACATCATACATAGATAGTTGCTTCCCTATGAATGAGTAATGAGAAATATATAGAAAATTTTCATCATTAAACTGATATAAATTAAATTTAGATAAATACGAGTCAATTACAGTGAGAAAAATGTCACCTTTATCTTCACTAGATTGTAAACTGAGAATATTAGATGAGGTACCAGTTTTTCGACACACTGTTCTTTGACTTGTAGTAATCTGATGCACATTTTTATGTACGTCAAAATTTGTATTATTATTGTTCTTCGACACTTTTAAGTCAATGAAACCCTTTTATTTGGTTAATTATGTTTAACTCTTGCTATATGTTATGCTTTGAAAGAGATGGTTAGGCTTATTTAAAATCAATTATCTTTAACCTATTAGGCTAACTGAATCATGAATGATAGAATTCAACAACAAAATTTATCAAGAAATAATACAAATAATTGGTTTATACCATTATTTTCTTAGACAGAGTATGTAGTGTGTCAATATTAAAAAAGTATCGTGAGTCATATCTTGATACATAGAACCCGTAGTCTTCAACACAATTGGGACAGAAATATCTTTTCTCAAGTTCCCTTAAGCCACAACGACACTTCTTACATTCTTTGTACCACCAACCAAACTCGGTCTCAACTTCCTTAATTGTCCCAGCAGTAACAAATACAGCATCCTAAAATCAATGTATGTAAGAGTACAACACAACAATTGAGATTATGATCCAACAAACATTAGACATAATAATTGAAAAAAAAGGAAGATTAATAAAGAAAGAATTTTACCTGATTATGCTCCTTTATCCCGGTAATTATTTTGTAGACTGACAGACGCAAAAAATCTTCCTCAATTGAAACAGGTTGATCACAGACCAGCAGCATTATGCTTTGTCCGTCAACAAGATCCAATTTGTTCACCCTTACATTTTTAAATCAAAATTTATGAAATTTGTTAATAGTTAAATAATCAAAAGCCTTGTATAAATATTCTGCTGGCCACACTACTGATCTATACACTGTACCTTGTAAAGAAATTCCTGGCAGCTAGAAACTCAACATTGATAAATAGTTTTGAATTGTAGATTATGTTGGAAACACCCATGACCCCTACAAAAAGACATAACAAATTAAAGAAAATATCAGAAGTATATGATGACACAAAACATGCATTCAAATACCAGTAAAATAAACAAACCACTATAAAATTTCATCTTGTCCATTTGGAGAATAACCACATAGGTAAGACATGGGTGTTCCTCCAAATATTTGATCAAGTTAAAAGCCAAAGTCTGCCACAACGTTACCCTTAATTTCTGTCCACCCCTATAAGAAATAGCAATGCTTGTAAAGTAAAGAGAGGCACAAAATTGCAAAATAAGATTTTAAAACAAAAGCCACTATCAAAAAGATATTAAGCATTACTCAAGATCATCAAGTTCTATCGTGATATAACTTGACGGCTTCCCGTCCCGTGTGAACTCGACCAAGTTACCCTTAGAGGCAAGTTGACCTATCACATCTACAAAATAAAGGCACCAATCTTTCCATTAACAAAACTCTATCTGCTCAAATTTTTGTCAAAAAATGACATATCTTTTTCAAAGTTTCATCCATGTTGAAATCAGATTTTTTTAATTTTCTTAAAAATAAAAATATAAAAGACTATTAATAAATAGTTAGAGCCTAGAAATTGAAGTTCGTGAAGAAACAAAAAATAAATAGGTTAGTACTTGTTACCAACGATTCCTTTAAAGGTACTAATTCTTTAGTTGTTATATATATGAAATCTATGTTTAGATGTATTAAAATAAAACACAAAATAATAGAAAACAAAGCCAATAATGAATTGAAGAATAATTTTACTAAATAATACAATTTTTTTAGTATTATACCTATAACAAAAAAGACGCATCAGCTAATTCAAATGACATACATTAAATATAGACATATTATGTAATACAAAAATTATGATAAATTATTTTGCGTTAAATATAGACTTCAAAGAATTAAACAACACATGCGTGATAGATTACTCTAACAAAGTACTTACCAACTAAATAACCATCTTCTTTAGACTCTGCATGAATTTTTTTGAACGAAACAAAATTGAATCCGTTCAATGAAACTGAAGAGTCTTGTACCGGATGCACATTCGTGTCCCTCTTGAAGTTGATTCTAAATTCGTGTCTAGTAGACTTGAACTTGATGGTATTCAAAGAAATTGTGAAATTAGTGACCACGTACACGTTGCCCTCAGCGAGTAGGCCCTCGAAGATAGGAACAAATATGCCTTTAATAGAGCATTGAATTGTATCCCCTGAATGCATTAGTTTTATAGAGTCATAGATAAATGAGGTTTATTACTCAGTCATTACGAAAATAAATCTCAAATGCAAAGAGAATATTTTACCTCTTCATCAAGGACAACCATCTCAATAGGTGCCTTCACCCCAGAATTTGCAAAGTGAGAAACGGTCCAAAGTCTAATGACATGTACTTTGAGCTTCCACACCTTATGCTCTGGACCAGCATTGATACACTTGATGAGATCATACCTAAAAATCAAAGTCTTCATATTTAGTGAAAGATAAAAAAAAATATTGTGAAATTCACCACATGGCACATGAATTCACCTAGCTGCCATTGCTACCTGCCACAACAAAATTACTCAAATATTATGAATTTCAGTACAGATAAACAGTAAGTATGATGATCATTCATGCTATATTTATAGAGAGTCACAACACTGTTCAGCCCCAGTATTGGTAAGGATTGTAAAAATTTTGACGTTTCTATCAAAATCCAACTAAGAAAAAAGACAGAAAATTTTTGGACTATTCAAGATTAAAGAATTTGAATCATATCAATAAAATAAAATAATTATCAAAATTAGGATAGAAATTAACGGCCATTGCTACCTGCCACAACAAAATTACTCAAATATTATGAATTTCAGTACAGATAAACAGTAAGTATGGTGATCATCCATGCTATATTTATAGAGAGTCACAGCACAGTTCAGCCCCAGTATTGGTAAGGATTGCAAAAATCTTGACGTTTCTATCAAAATCCAACTAAGAAAAAAGACGGAAAGTTTTTGGACTATTCAGGATTAAAGAATCTGAATCATATCAATAAAATAAAATAATTATCAAAATTAGGATAGAAATTAACGTCCAACATTTATTGTGTTTCATTTACATGGTAAAATGCGGTTTAATTTTGAAAAATCAAAATAAGAAGCAATATATGCTAAAGAGGAAATCACCGTATTTACATGCAATAATTAGGTACTATAAATCACAAGAAATTTTGAAAAGACATGAAATTATTTTATTTTTGTATGTTGGCAAATCATCCTGTATCATAAATACTGGCATTTCAAGACGTACAAAATAAAAAGGGTATGAAAATAAGATTTGATATATAGCACCAATTTTTTGTTTCTTAATCTGATATAATTTCCAAAAAGTTTGTTAACAGTTGCAAACCTTCAATATGATCAAAGGATGTGTTGATCGCAGCAAGCCATTTATCTCTTTCACCCTGCATCTGTTCTATAAGCATTCTCCTTTTATGATCCTCAGTCAATTACTTAATGCGCTTGACCTTCAGTCTCTACTATTGTACGTGAAAATATTTGA
Organism: Arachis ipaensis; assembly: GCF_000816755.2. Classification (NCBI taxonomy): domain Eukaryota; kingdom Viridiplantae; phylum Streptophyta; class Magnoliopsida; order Fabales; family Fabaceae; genus Arachis; species Arachis ipaensis. Next base: position 134,154,351 of record NC_029785.2, on the reverse strand, counting down.
CTTAAAGATCCATGCAGAGAAAGAGCTATTCATGTGAAGTTTTAATTAATAACTCTTGTTGGTTATTAGTTACTATTTGACCTAATTTTAACAATAATGTATTTATTTTTCAATATAAAGTTTCACTTACCATATACATCGATTATACAATACCTACCTGGCATGCTATTTGGGATGAGACATGGTCACCTAACTTATTAATTAATTTCCCCTCATAATAATATTTCACTAATAATAATATATATTATTTGCCTGCAAGACAATCCACTTATTCTTATTAACCAACATAAGTATAGACAGCTTAACCAAACTTATAATAAAGTATCATTTGTTACTCTAAATGATACGCAACGTTGTCTAAAACTTACTAAAAACTATTTATGCTTCAAATTAAAACAAAAATAAATTAAAGTGACTCTGTTAGAAGAATAATAGGGGGTATATATTACCTGGCAGAGAAAAGAGACCCACATGGCACATATGGTTGGGTGAGTGAGTGAAGCTAAGAGTGCGCTGTCATGGCCCATGGGGGGTGGAGGGTCCGAATTATAATATGGGACCATAATATATACATGTAGCTACTTTGTAGGATTATATATTATATAAATTTGATTTGAAATTCAAATGTCATTCTAGCGAATGAGTTATAGTTCAAATGGTATAGTCTTTTCATACTCAATTAAGAGATTACGAGTTTAAATCTCCTATTTTTAGTAAAAAAAAAATTCATCATTCTAATATTTAGTTTTATTTTAATTTAACAAAAACACATAATAATATTATAATATTTATTTAATGAATTTTATAAATATACAAATAAAATGGTATATTTTTTTATTGATATTAATATTATTTTATTATTATTTTTTAAAATGATACCATATATCTTTTTATTGATATCAGTATTATTTAAAAAATTATATTCAATACACATCTCAATTTTAAATCAGTAAAGTCAAAACGATACCCAAAAATATACCATTAGAATNGACAAATAAATACTCAAGATAAGGTTTACATACACCTAGTAGAAAAATATAAATAGATAGCTAGCTAAGAGCATGTTATTTTGGAAAAAAGTGCGGTTCCAAAATATCCTGATTTGTGGGATTGTTGTCGCCATTTTAAGGTTTGAAGGATGGAATCGGATCACAAGTTGCTTCATCGACTTACATATATTCATACATACACACATGACACATGTGCTATATCAGTATTATTAAGAAATTAATACATTTTGTAATTTATAGCCATTAATTAATTATTATTAATATTTTTAATAATATAAAATTATATTTAATAATATACAATTATATTTTTTTTAATAATTAAATATTTACTAAATTTTTAATAAAAATGTTAATTCTTAAACTTTCTCGTACTATATTAATGTGCGAATCTCCTTCCATGGACTCGGGTCACACCGCACCACTGTGCCATTATTCATTCGTTGTTACTCGTTAATCGAGTGTTGTTTACTTAATTAATCTATCATCCATAATTTGCCAACCATATATGTATGTAATAACCACTAGGAAAACGATTCTTTTTTGTGTTTTTTCTTTTTAACAAAATTATACTATTGCATCGAGTCCCTATAAGGCGTTGTAAGTTGTAACATTCAAACATTGTATTTAGAACAATGAATATGCCTTCAATCTTGTCGGTGGCCTTTCTTCATGATGAATAAATTAAAATTGTCCTTCCTTCAATTCAACTAGTATAAATTTATTACATCAGCTGAAACCTTTGAATATATGTAACACATAATTGTTATTTATGTGATAGATAGAGGTTATTCGCTAATTGAGATTGTCATATATATATATATGTACGGAGTCTTGTCTCGTGATTAATATGTTAAACCGCATTTTATAAAATATTAAAATTAGCATAATTTATTATTTTTATTAGCT
>NC_029785.2:134148568-134152193 GCF_000816755.2 Arachis ipaensis | reverse complement strand
ATAAATTAATTATACAAAAATATTTAATAACAAAAAAATTAAAACTTATTTTATATAATATTTATTAATTAATATTAAATTAATAAATATTAAATAAAATAAATTTATTTTTTTATTTTTCTAATATTATCGTTAAAAAAAAATATAGGAACCAATAGAATAATTGTACAATGTGTACAATGGAGGTTTAGGGATGTCCGATTCATTATTAGAGATATAACCATTAGTGTTACCTTTTCCAATCAGCTTAAGTTTTTGGGATAAGTGGTTTCATAACATGGTATCAGAGCTTAAGATCCGATGAGTGATTTCATTTTTTAACTCATATTGAGCCAAATAAATAATCCATTGTACACATACAAACATTCCATTGACTCCCTAACAGGACTCTATGTTAATTATATTTAAAAAAATCAAATATACCAATAAAATACTAATATAAATATAATATTATCTAAAAATATTAATCAATATAAATAAAAATTGCTGATTCGAAATTTTTCTCTATATTAAATGTTTGAATATGAATTGTTCACACATGAGACGAATTTTCATTAAAATTACATGTCAATAATGCCGTATTTATTAATTATACAACCACTATTCATGATAATCATCTTATTCATCATGTTTAGTGGAATTTTCTAGGAGGTAATTAATTAGTTATTAGCTATTTGCTTCAATTAGACGATGATAAAGGAAACAGTTATTTACAAAGTTTATGTTCAATCTAGACCGTTAACTAATTTTTCCCAAAATAACACGCATTCCCTTAATTAAATATATATTAAAAATTGGTCATTATCCATGAACGTTCTGAAAAGTAATAAGAACCAAATGGAAAGAGTCTATAGATTGATCTAGAAATTAATTATCCTAATCCTACCACCACAACAATAATAAATAAATAAATTACTAAATTAGAGTAAAATAGTTTAAGAATAATTTGCACATTGCAGTGCCACTTTCTGACTACCGATGGCTTTGTTAATGACGCATTAATAATTCATTAATGTACCAATTAAAAGTGTGATAAATGTTCCACGCGTTCTAATCCAGGGGAACTATACTATTTAATGTCAATTCGAATTAATAGCATAAATCTTACAGTCAATTCCAACGAAAATATCTCCAAGGGCATAATGGGAAAATCATATAAAAAGATATGCTGAGCAACGGTGGATATTAATAAACTTTAGAAACATTTCTCACGCAAGCTTATAATAATATGTTTGATTGATACATAAATTTAAAAAAGGCGTGGGAATATATAATATATAAGAAACGTAACTAATATTGTTGCACAAGATTGCATACAGGATTATTATATTATTAATTGAATTTAAAATATTTTAAAATAATACTATATGAAAATAAAATTCTTTATTATTTCTTCTAATAGAAAAAGAAATCATGTAGTTGAGTCATATCCTCGTAAGTGTTGTAGCGGGATATTTTTTTATTTTGTAGATGAGATTAACATGTAACTATTATGGTAACATTTTACTTTACGTTTTGCTTTATTATTACATAATGAAGTTTTAAGATAAGATCTGCCTTTCGGATGACCCAACTTTGCGTTGGAAAACTGCCTCAAATTAAAAGAAAATATAGCGCTCAATTAAAATTAATAGTACGAGTAGTATTTAACATTTTTTGTTTTTATACTGAAAAAGGGTCCATTGTATTTTAGCATTATATGGTACAAAGTGAGTGGATAATAATAATAACAATAATAATATGTTGAAAAACTTTTACGGTGTTTGTTCATAGATATATACACACAAACATAGAAATATAAAATCGTATTTTGCATATAAGACATAGATAGTAATATTTAGTGGCGAAGCTTAGTTGAGACAAGGAGAACCATATCCCCTAAATTTTTATTAAAAAAATTAGTAGTATTTTTTTAAAAAATAAAAAATAGTTCAATTGGTTTTATTATGACTTAAAATATCAAAGTTTAATCTTCATCTCTTATTTTTATTGTACAATAAATTTTAGTTTTAAACATTTAAAACATGTTGAATTTGGATTTAACCGAGTGTATTTATATTTCGCAGTTCTCTATTCAATAAGCAACACTTTCTCTACCTTTGAGTTCAAATATAAAAAATTAGGTATTTTTTATTTATGTAATTTAATATTATTTTACATTTTACATTTTACTGTTTATTTAAAAAATATTAGAATATTCAATAAGTATTGATATTATTGTATTTGTATAAATTAATAAAAAAATCAATAAATATTATAAATTTTAATATTTGTGCTTCTAACTTCTTTTCTACATATTTTATAGGATATATATTTAAATTTTTATATAAAATAATCGTGAAAAATTAAAGAATTGATGTATTTTTTAAGAGGAAGACTAATATTCAAGAAGGAGAACATATAACTTTTACAATATCAACACATGTAGATAGTTCTTCTACTTTAATGAATTACGAAAAAATGAGATATATAACCTTCAAAAGTTTAAAGAGTTGCATCCGATGAGTTTGACTTTAATTCTTAGGAACGAGACCCTGGAAAACAGCTTCAAATTTGGCAATATCACCCAAATTAGAGAGATGAAGTTAGACAAACTTATTTCTAATGTGGTCCATATCAAAAGTATCTTGACAATTATTTTCTATTTGGCCCTCCAAAATTTTGTTTCAAGCTCCGCCACTGGTAATATTGGCTGTATTTATTTTTTAAGAATAAAACAAGACAATATATTGAGAACAAAATATAAAAGACAGAAATATAAAATTTTATATTTTTATATTTTGTTTGGTGATAAACTAAAATAAATTATAAAAATTTATTTTTTTTCGTTCAAAAAATTTGAGACGAAAAATATAATAATAAAAAATATAATTATAAAAAATTAATAAGAATAATAAAAAAAGAAATAATAATGTGTGTCTCTTATTAGTATTTTTGTGTCTTTTCTATCAGGATGAATATAAAATATATTAATTAATCAGTGTCTCTGAATATATTATCTCTGTCAAACACGATTTTGTGTCTCTGTATTCCTATTTCAATGTTCTGTCTCTGGAAACAAATACAACTATTGTGTCCAAAAATATTGAATTAGTATATTTTATAGACAAAAAAAATACAAAAATACTAATAAAAAATACAACTTTTTTTTTATTAATTTTTTATAGTTATATTTTTTTAAAAAAATTTAAATAAAAAATATTATTTTATTCTGTTCTCAAAATGAAAAAGAGTCTTTTAGTTCTATGTGGTCCTAGTTTGATGAGGGAGTGAGTTAATAAATAGATGGAATTGGATTGGATGGGAAGGGTTTCAGATTAACACGGCCATCTAACCCTTATCCACTTTCACGTCAATTTTCATCCTTTGCATGTAGCAAATATATAACAATTCCCAACATAATTAAAGAAAAAAAATTATACATATAATGCAAGTGTAGAACGATTCTTCATCCACTTGTTTTAGACTTCCTCTTCAATGTATTTTAAAAAAGGGATATTATTACGAGGATAATAATCTTCATTTTTAACCGTACATTTGGATTTGTAGTGAATTTCCAACCTCTCAAAGTTTAACACGCACGGAAAGTTTATTTTTCTTTTAGGTATTATTATATTAAGCTGTA
>NC_029785.2:134147622-134148434 GCF_000816755.2 Arachis ipaensis | reverse complement strand
TTATTTTGTTACTTGAAATATTATATGTTTTAAAATAATATTTAAAAAATATAATAACAAATCAAATTGATCATTTGATTAATTAGATAATATTTTATCGCAAAATAATTAGTACACGTGATCTTTTAAGATTATTTTTACCACAACAATGCTAGGGAATCAAGAGGGTACCAGCAAAAAATCAGCCGAATGTTTCTGAGTGAATCTAAAACCTCTACGTGGATGGTGCTTATATTAGGCATTAGGATATTTTTTCTATTAAGTATCAGAATGTTTTTTTTTTCATACTAAATTAATGTTCTTTTATATACTAAGAATCGAAATTGTTAGAAATTCAGTGATCCCCACCCCTATTTTTTCAACGTATCATTCAGAATTTTAATTTGGAATAAAAAACAATTAATATCAAATATTATAAATTAAAAATAAATAATATTAATTAAATATAATTATAAATTAATTAAGTTAATTATTTTTTGTTTCATCACCTCTTGCTTCATATACTTTTTCTTTTGACCATTAACAAATTTGTGCCCGGAAATAATGTTGATTGTCTAAATAAGCTGGACCTGGTTGTGGAATTAATATGATGAAGAGCATAAAGTTCGTATACTTTCGTTACTTTCAGGTTTGCACGTTGGATTTATATGATTGAAGATTGATGTTGTTGTGTTGTCCAATCGATGCTTAGAAAAGGATTAAAGTTTGGCACACCATATGCTTGTTATTGCTGGCGCAGCGAAATTTCATTCAAAGTACTATGCTCTTCGAATCTTGGATATTCCCTTTCGTACCTATTTGATCCCTTCCTT
>NC_029785.2:134145124-134147506 GCF_000816755.2 Arachis ipaensis | reverse complement strand
TGTGGAATAAACAAATTTAGCTTTTTTTTTTAGATTCTGTGTATAATAAGACTTGAGCAATTCAGTTACAGCGTATAATTTCATGGCAACATAGAAATTAGAAGATTATGTAAAATAACTGTAGTTGTAAAGTATGAAATAATTTTAAACAGTACGCCTTAGATCCGTAAATAACTTCTTGTCTTTGTTATTTCTTTTGGGTTCTGAAACTTTTTCTATGACTCTACAGGTAGATCTCGTTAAGGTAGCGTTTATTTTGAGGTATTGAGACAGAGATTGAGAGATTGAAACTCAGTATTATGTTTGTTAATTCAAAGACTAATATTAAAGTTTTTGTTTCTGTCTCTAAAATTTCAGTATTTTAATACTTTTAAAAAGTGGAGATACATGGAACTAAAATTTTTAGAGATGGAGACTGAAATGTTAATAACATTTTATACCTAAAATACTTTTATTTCAATTTATTAATTCCAATTTTATTCTTTATACAAATTAAATTAAAATTTTATTCTTGTTTCAATTTCTGTTTCCTACTTCGCACTAAACAGAATATTGAGATTTATTTCAATCTCTGTCTCTTAGTCTATGTCTCTCAGTTTCAAATTTTTTGTCTCTGTCTTTCCACCAAAGACTACCTAAGAGATGTGGATGATTCGTCGGTGTTTAGGTAGAATCATGAGGAATTTAAATGGTACCGCTGCGGATATATACGAGGAGAGGAATTGAAAGTATTGAAAGAAAGTGAATGTGTTGACAAAATTTAGCATGAGTAGATAATGACAAGATGATTATACTCTTGGTGTCACACATGCTTGAGATGGTCTTTTTGTTTGTCTAAATATAATAGTTAATTTGTGTTGTGATGGTATATTTAGGTTTAGGGATCTTTGTAACTTTTTTTTTTGGATGAAAGTTGAGTTAATTATTTATACTTGATGACAATGACAAAGAAAAATTTAATTGTCTAATTATCATCTTTTTTTTTTTTTGGGTCAAGTTCTAATTATCATCTTTTAAACACACTCTCCGTTTTGGATCGAGATTGAAACTCAACTATCAAAAAAAAAAAGATCTTACTAAAAGACTCCAATACCAAGAGTGATTGGAATTTGGATTCTCTAAAGTTTGAATTTCACTTTAGAGAGTAAAGTGTGATCTCTCACCATTGATTTCATAGGTGGGACCAATAATAAATATGAAAGAGAAACTATTCAAGGGGAGAAGATCACACTTTACTCTGTAAAGTGAAATTCAAACTTTAGAGGATCCAAATCCGAGTGATTGTGCTATGCCTTTTTTATGTTAATCATTTTGATAGTGCCTTCATTGGACAGTGGAAGAGGTGCTAAGGCTTTTTTCTTTTAGGTTTGTTCAGGATTGGGCTTAACCCTAAAGACTTAATTATTCTCTGATAAAAATTATAAGTTGGGCTATAAAGCTTTATAGTATTCTAAAAGCCCAAAAGTTTGACCTGTATGTGTTTTTGTTTGGGCTTGGACCCAAAAGTGTTACAAAAAATTAGCAGTTATTGGGCTTGGACTCACAATTGGCCCATTTAAGCCTAATGATGACGTCACACTTCTCTTCCTAAACCAAAGTTACCAAACTCATTAACTCACGTGGTTTGTTCTGTTTCCGACTTTTCGTTCATTCCTCTTCACCTCTAAACAAGGAAAACTGCTCCACACACAGACAGTGTAAAAAAAATAAGATAAAAATAAAAAAAAAATAAAGAAAATGGAATATTGACCGTTCATTTTTTTCCCCTTTTTTTAATTTCACAAAACCTCTTTGATGTGCTTCATGAGCGCAGAGCCACAGAGAGGGGCTTCACAAAACAAACTCTAAACCCTCCCTCTCTTGCTTCTTTCTTTCTCAACCATCAAACCCATTTCCCATTCGCTTTTTATATTCCAACAATGGGAAAACGCAAACGAATTTCTCATCACTCTCACCCCCAATCCGATCCTCACAACCCTTCTCCTTCTTCAACCGGTACGCTTTTGCTTTTCCCCTTTTTCTCTTCTCTTCTTTCATGGGGTTTTCTTACTTATTACTGTAATGTGATCATGAAATTTAAGTGAACGATTAAACAATATTCCTTTTTTTAATATATATATAACTTTGAAAGAGGTGCCATTGATGGGGGCACTCGAGAAAACGTGATGACTCTGCAAACTCTTTTTTTTTAATTCTTTTGAATTTCGGGTGTTATGCGCATTATTACTGCACTTGTTTATTCTTCTGTGATTTCTAGACGAGAAAGTCAAGGAAAGCAATTTACTTTGACTTTGCTTTACCCTTATTCAGCCCTGTTCTATGTGGTTTTAATTTCGTTTTGAGGGTTTCGTGATCCTTGAAAAGTTTTTATTTTTCTTTCCC
>NC_029785.2:134144757-134145002 GCF_000816755.2 Arachis ipaensis | reverse complement strand
CCTAGTTGGATGTCTTTGTTACTCCATCAACATCTTTGAAAATCTAGTGGATATAGACAGTTTTTATTTAGGTAGATAGCTTTCCTAAGCTAAGATCAATCTGAAATTGGGGAAAAATAAACGAGTTTACATTGTTTCCTCTTTTTGCCTTACTTTATTATTTGAGCTCATTTTCATGTGTTTTAGCGTCTTTTATCCCTATAGTTTGATGACGTTCTCTTTTTAAATGGTTTTGTTATTACACT
>NC_029785.2:134139161-134144674 GCF_000816755.2 Arachis ipaensis | reverse complement strand
AGATAATTTGGGTTAGTTTCATAAGTTGGATCTCAAATGTCTTTTGCACAATGTTCATTCTCCATACTTATGTGCATTGCCATTAAAGGTGCTCACTTTCTGCAATTATTGGCTTAACAAATTGCGATCATCTTTAGACATGATCATATTGCATTTTATACCTCAATTTTTGCTGTGGTTTTTTCCAGATGGAGTAGCATTGAGATTATTAATATATATGAGTTTGTGTGGGTGGTTTTGTTGGATTCTCTGATAATAGTGAAATTGTTCAGAATTTGTGAGTTGTTGTAGCATGCTATTTGTTTGCTGGCTTGGGTGGTTTGGGAGTTGGTCAATCTGTGTCCAGTTTCTTATGATAGCAGGATATCTACGGTGGAATTGCAAGCCGGACGATATCATGTTCATGAATTTTTGTCTAGAAGAAATTAGGATGGGCAGAAATTGTCCGATTTATCTTTTGGCCTTCTGTTTTTTGCTTGTTTATTTGTACTTGGTAATCTATGTAAGTGATTGGCCATGTTACTAAATGCTTGTTTTGGTATTTTATTAATTTTTCAGAAGCCATTCTCCACTCTTCTAACATGGAACTATTGTCAGATGAGGTTGGCTTCTTTTCTCTTGATTAATGTATTTCCTCGTGTAACGTTTGCTTTTGCAACTTCTAGTTTCTTCGTTCTTATTCATTTTTCATCCTTACACCATTGGTTGATGAAGATGGTTATACATGAATAAACTTGTGCAGATACAGAATGTACACTTCTGCTTATCTTTGGAAGTAGTATGAAAGTAATTCACAAGCATCCACTGCTTTCTTTTGATTTCATATTACTTAGTCGATAACATTGACTTCCATCATTTGTCAACTTTCTATGCGTCTTTGCAGAAACCTTCACATTCAGGCAACTCTAGTGCACCCCCTATGCAACCCGGACTGGATATGATAGATGGATCTATGAAGCTACTGAATACCCATCCAACTATGCCGCATCATCATCATCAGGGTCTTGGCCGTTCAATATTTTTGAAGCGTTCAAGACATTACTATGGTCACCAGTATTCACGACGCAACTCTGCCAATCATGCCAATGCATCGTCTTCTCGTGGCAAGGGTGTTTCTTCGTATGATGATAGACTTCCTTTTAAGTTGGCTTATCAACCCAACTCACAATCGAGACAGCTTGTTGGTGAGTCATTAGTGCTTATATTCCTGCCACACGAGTTAAAATTTTCAATTTTATAGTAGTGTTTCAAAATTCAGATCAATTCACTAGAAAAGTTGATCTTCGTTTTCTGCCATCCTTTTTCCCCCCAGAATACAGAGAGAAGACATTTTCCAGACCGGAGAGAATCCGGTCAAGTTCAATAGCAATGGATGCAGTATCCCCCGATGCCGTGAAGACGGTTTGTGCGATTTGTCAGAAGCCACTGAGGCGGAAATTTAATCTTCTCGGAGGTTCACTTTCTTGCTGTGAACTCTCTGTTGTGGCCGTTTTAGTATGCGGTCACATTTATCATGCGGATTGTCTGGAGCAGAGAACTTGTATTGAAGAAATACGGGACCCCTCATGTCCTGTGTGTTTAGGTCTACTTCTGCAGGTTAAAGGACAGTAATATTTTCCAAGGGGATGAATGTTACAACATGAAGTTGAACATGTGCAACTAATGATGAAGGGTTTTTTTGGAAGATAACAAAATGGAAGACCATGAGCTCAGCTTGGATAATATGTTGGAGACTATTAGTATCAGTCAACAGAATCTCTGGTTAATCTTGTAGGGTTTGAGCATAGGGAGAGATTGTGTAACTTATTTTATACTCTTAATAGTTATCACTTATCAATAGATGCATAGGGTATCATAATAATAGTATGTAACAACTTAAAAGCTTAACTTATCTGAGTGATGGATGACATATAGATTCTAGTAGCTGTAAATGTTTCATGATTTCAAATTTTAAATGACCATACTAATTGAAATTAGTGTTCAATTTTGGCCCTTTTAGTGGAAAGAAAAAAAAAAGGGGTAGTATTGGCTTAAGTGCAAGGTAAATAAATATAAGGAAAAAGCTGTTGGTCATATGATATTTAATTCTTTTATCAATTAGATCAAGAGGTATATGAAATCAGTCATTAATATATTAATAATTTAATATTAAAAAATATACGGTGGTTGGTATTAATGTATGCATAATTTTTTTTTATTTTTTTAGTTTTCTACGGTATTTTTCAACCCGACAAGTCAAGACTAATCCGTCACGGATCTGAGTTTTATTTAACACTATATTTGTTTGAAGAGAAAATGGAAGGAAAGAAAAGGGAGGAAAGAAAAGAGGAAGGAAAATGATCATTTTCCATTGTTTGGTTATGAAGAGAAATTGGAGAGGAAAGAAAAGGAGTGGAAAAAAACTGGTGGGAATGTTGGAAAGAAAAGGGAGGGAAAACTTATTTTCTCTCACAACTTTCAATATTACCCCTTCACTTTTTTCAATGTATTTTATAATACAAGGATAAAGTTATCTTTTTATAACATTTCTTTCCTTCTTATTTTCCTTTCATCCAAACACATCTAAAGAAAATAAAAATCCACTCAATTTCTTTCCTTTCTTTTATTTCCTTTTTATTTCTTTCCTTCCAACCAAACATAGCCTAAGGGCTGGCCAATGAGTGCGGAATTCGAATGTTTGTGGATGAGGGAGCTGAGTGGTCAGTGACCAATCCAAGTTGGTTTATTTTTTTTCTTTTTATTTTAGGCCGTGGAGATGAACTGAAAGAAAGAAAGTCAAACGGGGCTTTTAGTTTTCCTATCGGAAAACCAAATAGCCCAATTTCTGTTGTTATCTAAAAACACTGTTTGGAAGTGGACCTTGAGGACAAAATTTTTTAAAGCACTGGACGCTTCATATCCAAAAACAAAACTCGACCTTTAGCCCAAATGAATAAGGCCCGTTGACGTCTTTATTCCTACACCAGCAATATGGAATTTATATTTTGTTGGCCCGAAACAGCTATGCCAAAAAACTCAAGAATTTATATTCAATTTTTAAAAACGTGAAATACACTGAACTGAGAATAACACATAGAATTCAACAAAACACATCGTATGTTACAGTAAATCAGTGAAAGAAAACAAAAAGAGAACCAGAGTTGTTGGATAGGGATATGCATTTAATATCCTCACCCAACAATACAAGAAAATCCACAAGACACAATAATGGAGAATTTAGAGTGTCATTAATTATTAGGAATGTGGCGTAAGATTTTGGGGATTGGGTTATTTTGTCTGCCTCTTAATAACAATTACAGGCTGACAGTTTAGACATGTTGTTCTTGGCCAGCTCAACCCTCCAAAGCTGGACACTCTCTCAATGGGATGAGGGTCTTAGAATCTATGTCACTTCCACTAGTCACTCATTATTACCACTTTGCATATCTTTGATGAGAAAATATGAGGGAGATATCCTTTAAATATTTTTTTTTAGAGTAAAAGACAAATTCGTCCTTAACTTTTTTTTTTGTGGACATTTTCGTCTTCGAAGTTTGGAAAATATTTTAATGTCCTTGACCCTCCAAAAAAGTGGACATATTTACCCCTCCGTTAGAGTCGTTCCGTTTGTCCTGACGGAAAACGGTGACGTGGCTCCCGTGGCACTAACCTGGCCATTACGGGCTGCCACGTTGGATGGACTTTTGAAAAGAGGACGTATTAGTCCTCAGGAACCAAAACGTCGCCGTTTCTCCCCCACCCCAATCTATGAAATCCTTGAGCCCTAATCCTTTGAATGCAGTGTGAAGGTGAAGCGGGTGAAGGAAGAAAGGGAGCATTCCGACCCATGGCATCCGACAGAGCTCGGCCACAAGTCCGACGGCCAGACCATCGAGTGGCTCCTCCGCCAGGCCGAGCCCTCAATCATCGCTGCCACCGGAATCGGAACCACTCCCGCTAGCTTCTCCTCCGTTTCCGTCTCCGTATGCAGCGGTGCTGGCTCTCTCTCTTCTCCTTCCTCAACCTCCGCATCGTCTTCGCTCGACCACAAGCCCTTGCTCGCTCCCACTCCCTTCATGATGCAGCAGTTCTCAACGGGAAGCTTCTCGTCAAGGAAGGCTGGTTATGACCCTTTTATGTCTCTCCAAGGGGACAAGTCTATGATCCCAGAACAGATAATTGGAAAAACATGGCTGTTGGACTTAGAGAAGGCTGGACCGGTTCAAGTGTCATTGTTTATGGCCACTTGTTTGTTGTCTCTGAGCTCGAAAGAATGAAGCTAAAGGTCTATGACACAAAAACAGACTCCTGGGATGCCATAGATGGCCCCCCTTTGCCTGAGCAAATATGCAAGCCTTTTGCTGTCAATGCTTGCGATTGCCATATTTATGTTGTGGGCCGAAATCTTCATGTTGCTGTTGGTCATATCTCTAGACTGCTTCCAGACGAAAATTCTGACGAAAAATGGAGCTTCAGTGTCCGGTGGCATGTAATCGATGCACCGGAGAGTTTATCTGATCTCACTCCTTCAAGCTCTCAGGTGCTGTTTGCATAATTTTTCTTATTCTCTCAGATCCGTTTTCTCCATATGCAATTTCTGGTAAGTTGCTGATTCTATTTGAGAGTGTAGCAATTTTTCCAAAGTTATAAGGAGTTCTTACATGTTCTTCATAAATTGCACAATCTGGATTGGTTGAATTGTGAACTGAGCCTGTGAAATTGAATTTGTGCTCTGTTGTTGGTGAATATGTCGCTGAATTGCATATTGAATATGAATTTGCTTAGACTCCTGCCTCTCATTTTTCTTGAAATTTCGCTGATGTTGTTGCGATTTGTTACTCTGTTGATTCTTTGTTTATGTGTTTTGGATGCATTGCTAATGATTCTGGAATTGCAGAACTGGAAGTACTGAATTTGTTGCTTCTGGATTTGGTGAAGTATTGTTGATTGGAAATGCAGAAGGAGATTAAAGTGTGTTTGGAGGGGTGGGGAGAAACGGCGTCGTTTTGGGGTGAGAGGACTAATATGTCCTGTTTTGAAAAGCTACACGTTTTGGTGTGAAAGGACTAATACGTCCTCTTTTCAAAAGTCCATCCCACGTGGCTGCCCGTAACGGCCAGGTCAGCACTATGGGAGCCGCGTCACTGTTTTCCGTCAGGGCAAACGGAGCGACTCTAACGGAGGGATAAATATGTCCACTTTTTCGGAGGGCCAGGGACATTAAAATATTTTCCAAACTTCGGGGACGAAAATGTCTGCGGAAAAAAAGGTTAGGGACAAATTTAATAATAAATTCTTAAAATAACTGATTAAAGACTGAATTTTAAAGGATAAATAGTATTTTTTATAATTAAAAGGAAACTTTTTTTTTTATTAGGCGAAGACTCACATGTAGTTAATATCATGTGAAGTTAATAGTTGAGAATTATCAAATAATTTGACTAAATTATTATCTAACGCTTATCGACTATTTATTTTGCATAAAGACTGTATGCGATTTTTCTTTTTCTTTTTTTATTATTTTTAAAAGTCGC
>NC_029785.2:134136150-134138355 GCF_000816755.2 Arachis ipaensis | reverse complement strand
TTTAGAAAAGACAAAACAAATGAATAAACATCCTAATTAATTCTAAAAAATTTTGGATTTGAAGTTTTGTTTTTAGTAAAGTTTTATTCTTTATGAATTCTTAAAAATTAATTCTATCTACAAGATTGATCTCTTTATTATTTTCAAATGGAATAATTTGTTTGTGATATTTTTTAACTAACTAATATTTTTATCCATAATAGTTAAAAATACGGACACATTTATTTATTTAAGAAGAAAATTACTATTTATACACATGAAACATGGATTCTGCACAATGAAATTATCCAAATACTAAAAATCATTATATTGCTTTCTCTTTCTCTCTTTGAAACATGTGTGTTGTTACAATAGAGACACCAACAACAATAGTAGAACACATCAAATGAAGAAGAATTAGAAACCAATTGAACTGGCACAACTACATCATCGCAGAAAAATAGATCCAAGAACATAAATTCAATCCGCAAAGTGCAAGTTCACCATTTTGTCTTTGCTCATTTTCTCACTATCCAACAACAACAACAGCACCAGCAACAATGATGAAGGAGTAACAGAAAATGAGAGAAAGATGAAGGGTGTAAAGGGTACCATTACAGAATTAGGTGTTAAAGTCATCTGTGATGGTCCTCAACAAACTCCCAGCCCTTTGGTTCTCCGGCGACAACAACCACCAGTGGATGAACTTCTCCCCTTATCTTTTTGCGAAGCCACAGAGTTCATTCCTCGTCGGAGACCGCATCCTCGCGCTCTGCAACATCGGCTCGTCGTGGCTAATGAAAGTCGTGTGACAGTACTGATGGTTGGTGAATTGAAGTCGCTGTGGCTGATGGAAGTCGCGCGACAATGTTTCAAGGACTTCAACAAGTTCAAGATTTTTGGAGGCAAAGATAGGGTTTGCTTCTTGGCGAAGCAGATCGAGAATGAGAAGGCGTCGGAGGCCTTGGAAGGTGGAGGGAAAGGTGTAGTGGTGGTGATTTGGGTCTCTTGGCCTGCGGTAACGGTGGATGCGGCTGGCAGCAGAAGTCTATTGTGAAAAGGGGTGGGAATAAGAAAAATGGAGAATGAAAAAAATAAAAAAAGAAATGCGGAGAGAGAGAGAGGGGGAGGGGAGGGAGGGACGGAGGGACGGAGGGTAGTAGTGGTGAAAAAAAGGGTAATTTGAGATTTTTAGGTTATTTTTTAGTGTTCGAATAATTTTTGTTATATGGAACCCATATTTTATGAGTACAACTGATAATATTTTTCTTTTATGGGTAGATGTGGCAGTTTAATCTTTAATTTAATTAGAGAAATTCTAAAGAATCAATTATAGCATAAGTCAATTCAATTAATTTTTTTGTTTTTAATTTTAAAATTTTAAAAAATAAAATAATAAAAAATTATTTTATTTTTTTATGCAACTAACATATTTTTCAACCAATTAACTATAATACTATACTCAAATTGGTTCCTAGCAGAATCGTATTCGTTTAGCGTTTTTCTATATTCGAATGCCAATAGTAAACATCTAAGTCAAGGAAGTGAGGAACCCACTAAGTGACGAATCGTAGAAATTAAATAGATGTTTCTCAACCCAAAGTGGGTTATTATGTAATTCAATCATTTTTGTCTTAAAGTAAAATTTAAAAATTATATTTCTTCCTTGGAAGCAAACCCCATAAGCCAATGCTTACAAGAGATGGCGAGGGCAAAACAGTCCAATCAAATTTTGTCAACAACCAAAGCCAAACATTAATATCTGCGTATGCAACAAAAAATATACACGCCTGCCATGCAAATATGCAATGCTATGAGGACATGTCGGCAATATGAATAAAACGGAGAAAAAAAAAATGGATGGTGGATGGACACAGAAAATAAACTAAGAATGAATTACTAGGATATGTTTAAACTTTTAAATACCATCTACCGAATAAAACACCTTAAATTTAACTTTCATTTATTATATAGATGCCAAAATCTATACCTTTTTTCTTTGTTTTAACCTTTGATAAACATATCAATCCAACTTTTACTGAATCAAATTTGCACTTAGAAAATTTACTAACAAATATTCTAAAAATATTAATGCAAATTTTTATTTTTTCTTATCATTTACTTTCTTAACCAATATCTTTAAATAATTATTAGCAATATCCTTAAATAAAAAATATATTTTAAATAAAAAGTACTATGTACATATCAAAATCAGTCATTATATAT
>NC_029785.2:134135121-134136050 GCF_000816755.2 Arachis ipaensis | reverse complement strand
TTTGGATAAAATATATTTTTATTTTTGAAATTTGTCAAAAATTTTAAAAATATCCTTAAATTTTAATTTATTTTAATTTTATCTATGACTGACAATGGGTAGGGTAGGGGGTTTGGACTCTACCCTAACCCTACCCGCAGGTTGAAAACTTTTTTAAAATTCTACCGTATCCTATTTGCAGGTTGAGAATTTTTCAACCCTAATCCTACCTGCACCTTAAAATTCTAAACCCTACTCTACCCGACCTTATCTGCAGAAAAATAAAAAAAATTTAAGTAAATATAAAAGGAAAAGTCTAGGGGACCAGCAACTTTGTTAAATTCTAGCCAGCATGTAACCAGCAAAAAAAGTAAACCATTGGATGAAATTTCACACCAATCTCACACCATTAAAATCATCATTGATGGCTATTTGATGGCTACAAAACACAAAAATTGCTGGCCCCCTAGCATTCCTCAATATAAAATTCAACCATTCTAAATTGCATACATATTAATAAAATAGAAAATAAAAAACTAAGTTTAAATTAAAATTAAAAATAATAAAATTTTAAAGAAATCTAACATAAAATTACAAATAATATAATCATCAACTAGTTTAGTAGTTATTTCAAGTTTTTATAAGAGAAAGATTGTGGTTCAACACTCACTTTCTTCACTACATACATAACTTTTACATATATATTATATAATATATTAGGAGTACGGATAGGGTAGGGTAGGGTAGGGTATACCTTGAACCTGTACCTTACCCTAATCACAGGCGAACTCGCACCACACCCTAACCTACGCGCAGCGGGTCGGATAAACAACTCTACCCGAACGGATTGATCCGGATTAAGTATCCGCAAATAGGGTATAAATTGTCAGCCCTAATTTTATCTTTAATATTTTCGATTTACATCAATTTGACAAAAAAAAATGTGAACA
>NC_029785.2:134127483-134135115 GCF_000816755.2 Arachis ipaensis | reverse complement strand
ACATAAAAATAAAATTGATACAAATTAAAAAAATTAAAAATAAAATTAAAATAAATTAAAATTTAAAAATATTTTTAAAACTTTAACAAAGTTCATGAATAAAAAATAGGATTAATCTCTACATACAAGTGTTTTGCATTTACAAGTCTGAACGAAACCCACCCATTAAACGCGTTGCTTATGTTACGTGCCTTTTTAACAGAATTTTAAATCAATTCAAATCAATTAACGCACAAATATATAACTTCCATTTTTCAAAAGATTTCGTTTCTTTTTTCGAGTTTATTGCCAAATTTGTTGGATCTCCTTCGTGCGTTCTCTCTTTGCTTCGTTTTTTTTCGATTTTTGTAATTTCTGAAATCAAGCTTTGAAATCGTTTTGAAGATAATGGAATTTCAGAAATACACCCAAACGATTACATAAATACATCCAAATGATTACAGAAATACATCCAAACAGTTACAGAAATACACCCAAAGGATTTAAGAAATACACCAAAAACAGGGGGAGACAGTATATTTCTTCTTGAAATCTTTTAATGTTTTGCTGGTTAAAGATGAGTCACATGACAGAGACAATCTAAAAGAAAAACCTAGAAGAACAGTAAAACAGTACCTTGAATAATGTTTCTTCCTTTTTTCTGGTGATTTTTATAGAGATTTGTATCTTTTCTTCTTGATTTCTTCTACTCTTCGCGAAGAGTTGGAACGTTTCTGCAGAATCGTAGTAGTTTGTTTCGAATGTCCCTTAAATCTTGATGGTTTGCGTTTTGATTGAGGAAGAAGAGAAAGAGTGAACGTGTTGTGAAAGGGGCGCGTGTTTTTTTCTTGGACTTGGAGCAATTTGTATAGCTTGTAAGCCAAAAAGACTTGAATGTGTAGCAGAGCTCTAAAAAATATACTTTAGCCGGTTAATTAATATCATAACTTAAGTTATCCTATTTACTTGTCTTACACGCAGGAAGATAGAAAAGGGGGACAAATGCAAATACATGGAATGAAGAGGGCAAGAGAGCAAAAAAGAAGAGTGTCCATAGACCGTAAATTATAAATACTTAAATAGAAGCATGATGTAAACAACTCAGCAGAAGCAGTGTTACAATTTTATGACAACCCAAAGAAAGATTCGAATCTTGGTAGCCGAACATTCCATCGAGGAACAACAGATCCAACGGTCATGAGGCAGCGAAGTCACAGCAGTGTCGAAAAATTCCAAAGCATAATTCTAGCATCTCAATTTCTCATTGCTGGCGGGAACGCCCGTTGACCGTTTGGTAACCGTTTTTCCTTCTGCTTCTGCTGCAAAACTTGTTTCTTCTCCAGGAAGAAAAAGGAAACTTTTTTTTTCTCCTCTTTGGTTTGTGTTGTTCTTCCTCTCATGGAGGTTGTGGAAGGGTCGCCGCCCAAGAAGACGTTGGCTGAGAAGGTGTTCGGAAGCAAGAAGAGTTTCAACAATGAGAGTTCTTCGTCCCAACAGGATGCTGATGGAGCTGATGCAGGAATGGAGCTCATGGAGATTGGAGCTGAAAAGACCAAAAATGTCTTGATCCTCATGAGTGACACCGGTGGTGGCCACAGAGCTTCCGCTGAGGCCATCCGTGATGCCTTCCAAATCGAATTCGGTGATGAGTACAGGGTAATTCATGATTCATCCATTGTTACCTTCTATTTTTACTATTTTGTTCTAATTGCTTCTTTGGTGTTTGATTTGGATCTGATGCTTTTCAATTTTGATGCTTCTGTATGTCCCATCTTTACTGTAACAAATTCTGCAGCTCATTCAAAAATTTTCAAATTCTGCCGCAAAAGATTCTTTTTTTGGCCTTAAATTTGAAAAATTTTGTTTTTTTTTCAAGAATATATAATTTTTATGGTTGTGGGATATTTTTCTGTGATTCATCATTCATGTGCTTTTGTCTTTCATGTTTGGCTAGCTAGCTAGCTTTGTGGTAACGCAGAATTTGTCGCTACTTGGCTTACTTTTCTTTTCTTCTTGGAGCTTTTTGCCCTCTGGCTTTTGTTTTCAATCTTTTTCTCTTTGTGAAACAAGGATTAGTTTTTTGTATTTGTTGCCTTTTGCTGGTTTTTCTTCTTTTAGTTTGTTACCTAAATCTCTCTATGCTGATAAGGTGGCCTACTCAATTTTGCAGGTATTCATTAAGGATGTTTGGAAGGAATACACAGGGTGGCCATTGAATGATATGGAGGGACAATACAAATTCATGGTTAAGCATGTTCAACTTTGGAATGTTGCTTTTCATAGTACTTCTCCAAGATGGATACACTCTGCATATTTAGCTGCCATTGCCGCCTACTATGCTAGGTACATTCCTCTCCTGAGATTTCCTCATTAGTTTTTGCCATCCAATGACTAACTTCATTTTATAGTGTTAAATTATTGATTCATTTGCAACATGTTATGTCATCATTATTATCATTCGTAAAATAACTACAATGGTAACAATTAATAAATTCTGTAGCTGTAGAATCTTTCCACTTTTCTAATGCAATATGTAATTTTTTAGGGATGTGGAAGCAGGGCTGATGGAGGTGAAGCCGGCTATTATAATCAGCGTGCATCCATTGATGCAGCATATTCCATTGTGGGTTCTAAAATGGCAAGGCCTGCAGAAAAAAGTTATATTTTCCACTGTCATTACAGACCTTACTACTTGCCATCCTACTTGGTAAGTTAACTATATATTTTTACATTTCATTATGTTAGTTCCCCTTGTTCTGAAGTAAAAGTTCATCATTCATCAATTAATGTTTAGGTGCTATGTTTAACATGTTTGTAGGTTTCATCCTTGGGTGAATAGATGCTACTGCCCTTCACAAGAGGTGGCTAAGAAAGCACAACAAGAAGGCCTTAGTGAGGAACAAATCAAAGTTTGTGGCTTGCCCATTAGGCCTTCGTTCGCACGCGCAGTTCTAGTGAAGGTATGCATAAAATGCATTATGCATACTGAAACTCTACTATGAATATAGCTTTTGCTTTCAGTGATGGACCTGGCTTTCTCCTTTTAATTTTATAGGATGAACTAAGGGCAGAATTCGAGATGGATCCCGTCTTGCCTGCAGTTTTGCTGATGGGGGGTGGTGAAGGATTTGGTCCTGTCAAGAAAACTGCAAAGGCCTTGGGGGAATCGCTTTATGACAAAGAAGCTCAGAAGCCAATCGGCCAGATAGTAATCATTTGCGGTCGTAACAAGAACCTAGCATCCACCCTTGAAGCTATCGAATGGAAGGTTCCAGTAAAGGTGCCAATTTAACAGGCTTCACTCCTTAAATCTATGGTGTATGAATTGCAAGTACTAGAGATGAGCATAACAGAATAGGACACGCTAATCAAACTTTTGTTGTTTGGTTTGTGTAGATTAGAGGATTTGAGAAACAAATGGCAAAATGGATGGGAGCCTGTGATTGCATCATAACAAAAGTAAGTTAAGCCAATTTGCTGACTCAATATTTGCAACTTCACATGTTAATATTTTAGCATAGGCTCATTGGTTCCATGATATTCTCAGGCTGGACCAGGGACAATTTCAGAAGCATTGATCAGAGGGCTTCCCATAATTCTCAATGATTATATCCCTGGACAGGTGAATGATTAAAAGGGTTCTGATCCTTGCCTTTCACTCTTCCTGTCTTTGTCTTCATTCCAATATTGATTAACAGTTTCAATGATAATAAATACAGGAAAAGGGAAATGTACCCTATGTGGTAGACAATGGAGCTGGTGTCTTCACCAGGAGTTCTAAGGAAACAGCGAAAATCGTGGCAGAGTGGTTCAGCACAAAACAAGATGAACGGAAAAAAATGGCAGAGAATGCATTGAAGTTAGCACAACCAGAGGCAGTCTTTGACATTGTGAGGGACATCCATGAACTAGCTGCGCAAAGGGAGCCGTCAAACTTTCCATACGAATTGACGGCTTCATTTTCTAGCCTAATCTAAAATTTGATTGCTCCTGCAACTTCCCACTAGTCTTTTCTTTTTTGGGTTTTTCTTGTCCCCCACTAGAATTGACATGTATAGTTAGCTTTTCAAATTGCATCATTCTTTATCCTAGTGGGTTGGATTTACCATTATGAGCTACAAATTCTGGTAAAAAATCTCTCTTGTTTATAAGAAATGGGTTTAACATTGTACTCTGCACTTCAGTCTAATGGTTTTTGTTCAATTCCCCTTTTTCTTTTCCTCCTTGGAATTGTATTTAGCATTTCATAAACCAAGATTTTGCTTTGTAACGGGTCACTTTACTAAGAAATATTATTTGTCTATGCTTACTTGATTTATCCTTTTAAGAAATAACATATAATGTCGTGTTTTTGAATATCTTGCTGCTGTTAAGCTTGGTAGAAGCAATGTGACAAAAAAAGAAGAAAGAAAAATTGAAAAGTCATTACATACATTTATCCAAAATCAAAGAAACATGGTTGAGACACTTAGTTAGACATTGCATTCACATTTCACACAGTATTGACTGGATCAAATGACTGGTAGTAGAATAATGAAAATACTAATGCATACGACAAAGTCAGTGTAATGTGTTCTTATATTAAAGCATTGAATATGACGGAAACATAAAAAAAAATGCATCATTCTCATTTACATGAAACACATTACCAACCTCACACATGAGGGCTATGCCTATGTTAGTTAGTTTCCTGTGGCTGCAGCTGGAGACAGAGTGTTATTAGCCGAAAACATGTGACGCAACTCCAATAACAATCACTGCCACTTGCCATTCTTGGGTAATGCTACTATCATACAAGTAATGCAATGTTGTTTCAAAATGTGCTTATACTTGGTCGTGCCTTCTATTGTTAGGTATAAAAAAAAGTTAAGGGTGTTTTAAAAAATCTCTAAATCCAAATTGAATTCAATAAGATAGAGACACTTCACATGTAACTACCATTCTTATTGTAATTGTATGATAAATCAAACTGATATACCAGGAAAACATTGCCAGGTTGCTACTGGTTGTTCATGTGATTAAAGAACTAGATTGCTAGATTTGCATTGACTATAAGATGGATATTTTCTTCTGCAAGCACGAAAACTTAGGTCATTTTCAAATTTTTGTATAGTATTTGAATGAACGGCTCTAGGATGATGTCAAGGAAAAATTTTCCCTTTGAATATTCCCTAGTGCAAATATGTGGGTACCTCATGAGGCCCAAGTGGTGAATACTATATTAATGTTTTGATAACAACAGAATGTGTATATAATATAATAATATAATATAGTCCTAGGACTAAGATTAAGAAAATATATTATACCTACATAATTTTTGGAATCCCCATCCATTGGTACTTTTAAGATTAATTGTGATGCTAGTTATTTTGGTTCGGGTGATAGTGTTGGTTTTGCTTGTGTTATTAGAGATTGTAATGGGAGCTGGCAAAGGGGGTGTTTGGGAATGATTGAGAGTAATAGTATTCTTCAAGGAGAATTGTTTGCTATTTGGAGAGGATATCTCTTAGCTTGGGATGTGGGTCAACGAGATGTTATTTGTGAGACGGATTGTGTGGAAGCATTTAATCTTGTTACTCAAGATGGTTTTGGATTTATTGATCCACTGGTGCTCAAAATAAGAGATATCATGCATTGGAATTGGCGGGTTGACTTTCGTTTGATTATGAGAGATGCAAACACGGTGGCAGATACTATGGCAAAGATGGCGATGAAGTTACAACTTTCGCAAGTGGAACTTCTTTCACCTTGGGAAGAGTTTAAGAGTAATTTTAAACGGGACTGTCTCTCTATTTAAGCAGTTCCTTGTTTTGTTTCTTTTGTTTTTCTTTGTTTAATTTATTTCAGTCATCAAAAAAATATTATACCTACATGGCCCCAGCCTACATGAACTCCGAGACACTATCAATTTGACGCATCTCTGATATTTGGACAAGGAGGATACACAATATTGATATTAATTAATTCTCAACTACAATTTACAGCAACAAATATAGCAATTGGCTAATCACAATTTACACAAGAAAACTGGTTAAAGACAATTAATGTGTAAAAAACATCCAACTGAATTTGGTGGCAGGTGGCAAGTCAAAATCATGATTTGGCTACTGGCTACAAAAGTTGTTGTGGGCCCGATGGATTGGGCTTTAACATAGGACGTCTGGGCCCACATGTTCACTTCTGTTAACTTAAGCTTTTAATTAACGCCAATTAATTATAATTTAAATGATATAGTCTCTCATTTTACACTTAAAAATTTCGAATTCAAATTTTACTCGTTGTAATTGATTGAAAAAATCTCTTAGTTGTTACTGTAATATATGGTAAGTGTGTGAGTGTGTTATGTAATATTTAAAAGATAAAAATTTAGATACAATTGATTTTATTTGAGGTTGATAACTAAAAACTGTTAAATAAAAATTTAGTCAAAATCATTTAAATCATTTAACGACTCTGAATTATCAATTTTACGTGAAGTCTGTTACGGCCAAATTTAAAATGGGTTATCTAATCCATTTGACTAAAAAAAACCCTTTTAAGTGTTTAACTGTTGAAAACTTATTTCGACGAAAGAAAACAAAAAATATAAAAAGCTAGAGAGATCCATTCCGATTACCGCAAGTTAGTTGCTCGCAATTTTCGTTCTCTTCACGTTCGGTTCATGAATTAACTCTGAGGGGGTAATCTAGATCAGGCGCTGCAATTATTGCTATTACCGTCACATGAGATATGGTATGGGGATTCAATTTTGTTTCTGTAATTACACTCATGCTTATGCAAATTCTTAATTTTAATTAGCAAATTGGAAATGAAGTCTGTGGTTGTTGTTAGGTTTATCACTCTAGTTTTGTGAATGAAGATGAAGTCGATAGCGCTTGTGGTTGCCCTCTACTTCCTCTCAAGAGCCACATCAAGGGACCTGCTCCTGTTTCAGATCAAGGTTTTCACAATTCTTTTCTTTGATTGTGCTATTAAATTGCTGTGATTGTTCAGAATCTGAGATTCATGCTGTTGTTGTTGTTGTTGTTGTTGTTGTGTGTGTGGTGCAGATAGAACTGATATAGTGGATGAAGCCATAACCTTCTTCAGAGCGAATGTGTTCTTCAGGAACTTTGATATCAAGAGCCCTGCTGATAAGCTTCTCATATATTTGACATTCTACATCAATGTTGCTCTCAAGAGGCTTGAAGGTTGCAGAACTTTAGCTGAAGGGACAAAAGCTATCATCAATTTGGGACTTGAGAAGGTTCCCGTCCCTGGAGAGTCTGGATTTCCTTTTCCGGGCCTTCTTCCACTTCCTCAATCACATGAGGAAGCAGGTCAATCTCTTGTTTTCATCCCTTATATTAATGTGAATGTGTGATAGCTGAGCTGTTCCTTTACCTTTATGTTCCTATGGCCAGATGTATAAGCGTATATATCGGAACATGTTGATTTATGGGTGAAGTCAATTAATTAGTGTGCTGCCTTATTTTTGTGATATATTCTATTCAGTTGCTTGCTGATGATTTGGTAGAATAGAATCTCCACATGTGCTGCCTTACTTCATTTTCAACTCACATGGGGAAATGTGTTTGCATATGCTTTAGTGTGTAACATTGTTTACAAAACAACTTGTATCACTGCCTCATCATTTTGAATCCAGGAATTACG
>NC_029785.2:134125257-134126128 GCF_000816755.2 Arachis ipaensis | reverse complement strand
TGGATGGTTTATAATAAAAACGAAAATAGGATCCACTATTATAGTTGAAGTCTTGGGCAAAAACAAGTATCTGCCATGTATTAAGATATTTTCCTTATGAGAATGAAAGTAACAATTTGGGAATAACAGAAGAAGTTGCTCCTCCTGCCGCGGGCAGGGTGGTATGCAGTGGTTTCGGTCATGCCAGAGATCAAGAGCTGCACCATCAGCTAGTTGTGGCAGCATGGGTACCTGTAAAGGCACAATGGTAGAGAATGGAATATTTTGTTGAATAGTTAGGCTTGAAGGATAATATGCCTAAAGGTCTGTAAACCCCATAACAGAGCTTGGCATATGTACTTTGTCCCTGCTTTTGCATGGCGGCAGGGATTGTACTAGCATCATCTTGAGTACAATGCTGTATAAGACTCCTTCCTGGGTTCATATGTTAAATCATAAGTTAATCAGGTTTGTTAGATTCAATGTTCATGTGTGTTGGTGTCAGGGCATTGGGCCTCACCGTTGCAGCCACTAGGACCTTTACAGTCGAGTAGGCATTTCATAACTTGAGAATACTGCATGAGCCGTAGTTAACTAAAGGCTGTTATCGTCTGGTTTAGAAAGGCTTGTTTTAAATAGTTCTAAATTTTAATTGAGTCGTGTCTATAATCTGGCAGTTGGAAACCATATTTTGTAGTGGTGCTAAACTGGGAATGGATCCTCTCATTTTTTTTCTCAATTGTTTTGTAAAGTGTGATCTCTCACCTTACACTCCTTAAGTGAGTCCAAGAGAAAACATGTGATAGAAGATGTTGAATGGTGAAGATCACACTTTACAAAACAATTGAGGGAAAAAAAACTGAGAGGATCCATTCTCGTGCTATAGTGGTTA
>NC_029785.2:134123695-134124731 GCF_000816755.2 Arachis ipaensis | reverse complement strand
AATTGGTTATGCGAATACTTCCATTAACTAATAAAATTCCATGACTTAAACTGTAAACTCTTGACTTTTATAACACTATGCATGGTTTATTCTCTCATATATCGTGTATATTTTTAATGATGCCTTTTCCTTGAGAGTTTAATCAAACGGATTTGTGACTATGTGCTCGTATTTTCAAAGACCTGATCATCTATAATAACTGAACTGAATGCCATGGCTTCTGGTTTTACATTCATTACGATTTTAGTCAGATATTTATGGGTGCAATTGCAATTTTAGATAAGTTATTTATAGATCATATTTATATATATCCCTATGTTCCAAGCTTTGTGATTTCTTCAAATGCAGAATTGTTCAGGAATTATTTGAAGCAGATAAGGGAAGAAACAAGTGGGAGGTTATTGAGCGTTGCGTACAGGCCTAATGGCACACCAAATAAATGGTGGTTGGCATTTGCAAAGAGGAAATTTATGAATACAATTATTCCTTGAATGGTTGTGACACAATGGCAGTGCAGGAATCATAGATTCAGCCTTGAAATTAACACTTACAAACACTTTTGATCAATTATATATAATGAATCTTTAGGGGGTAATGTTGTATGTTTCGATTTTGAATATATATGCATAGTGATACCTAGGTATAGCATCATTTCCTTGTCACATCTACTTTGCAAAATTGCATCCCCACTATAAAGTCACTGATTGATAATCATAATCAGGCTATGGTCCCAACTTTGCTTGTGCTTGTGGTTGTCGTAATGCTTTACTTTTGTGATGTCTTTTTGTCCATTAATACAAAACTGTATCAGTTACACTTAACTGGCTTAAGTTTTAATTATTTCAGGGTTTTTTCATTTTACATATATACGGTTGCTCACTTGTTATACTCGTTTCACTTTTTTCTGTTTTGGTTGATAACAGTAACATTTTGTTATATCTATGTGTGAAAGTGACTACGATTTATATTGGAAACCTGCCTCTAGCTTGAATTTTTTTATTAGGACATTAAAATTGGAAAATTTTTAAATAAAAAA
>NC_029785.2:134114369-134123602 GCF_000816755.2 Arachis ipaensis | reverse complement strand
TCGTAGAGGTCTCGCTTTCTATTGTCCCGACGAGTTAGCCATACCCTTACTCCACCGGACGCCATCGTCTCGTATCTGGCTGAGGCTGGATTCGGCGACACAGTGCCCCTCAGGGACTTCACATTTGACAATTCCCTGATTTCGGCACTCGTGGAGCGATGGCGTCCGGAGACACACACGTTTCATCTCTCGTGGGGTGAGGTCACTATCACCCTGCAGGACGTGGCGTATCACCTAGGCCTACGTGCACACGGGAACCCCGTTGGGGGGTGCCTTCATGACTTTGGTAGGTGGTACGGCACAGAGACGTGGGCCATGGTTGAGCAACTGCTTGGTGTCAGGCCTCCGGTGGCGGCACAGCAGGCTGTGCAGAGGAAGGAGTCGTTCACGCTAAAGTTGGTTTGGTTGCGTGATCGTGTCCGCCAGATACCCCCGACCGACAATCCTGAGACCCTCCGACAGTATGCCCGATGCTATATTATGTTACTGATCGGAGGGTATTTGTTGACAGACAAGTCCAACAACCTGGTTCACGTACGGTGGCTACCGCTTCTCCGGGACTTCGTGCCTCGCGGAATGTAGGGCGTTATCTTGGGGCTCTGCTGTGCTGGCCTGGACTTACCAGTCACTCTGTTTGGCGGTACAGTGGGGTGTCACGGACATCGCCGGTTGCACTCCGCTACTGATGAGTTGGATTTACCAGAGATTTCCTCAGTGGTGTCCACCAGATAGAGGAGTCTACCAGTATCCGCTAGCTGCAAGGTATCCAAATATTACTTTTTCATTTCGCGTTAAACATTGTTGTTAATTCGCATGGTTTGTTACTTAATGAATTGTATATATCCCTGTTACTGTCAGGTTAGTTGGACTGCAGCAGCAGAGTAGGGATCAGCACCAGGCCAGGGTCCTGTACTGGAGGGTATCGATCGACTGGTTACGGTTCGATGAGATTAGTCATGTAATTAAAGATTTTTGTTATTTTAAATACTTGCTGTGTTGTAATACTTGTTATTTTGTTACCCAAATTTTTGTTCAGTTTGCATGGAGGGTATACGATGACCCTGCGTTGCAGGCCCTGTGCCCGCACTGGTTCCGTGAGGAGGAGGAGTGGGGTACATGGTTGTCGGCTGTTCCACTGGTGTGCTTCAACATTGTCCGGTTTCACCACGTTGATCGGGTGAATCAGCAGTTCAACAGGGAGCAGCCAGTGCCAGGCATTCCGGTGAACCTTGATAGGTATGAATGGTGGTTAATTTCTTCAAAGTTATACATTTGTAGTTGTTTGTTATTCTGATAGTGATACTACTTTATTTACGTAATGTGTTTAACAATAGGTATCTGACCACCACTGGTCATGGTGAGGATGTCTGGTGGCCGGAGCGACTCCAGGAGTGGTACGACGGTTGGAGGCAGAGGTTCGAGCCCGGTCGCAGGATTATCGTCCACCATACGTTTGACACTAGGCCTACCAGTAAGTACTACGATTGGTGGCATGGGGCTTGCCGTGTGAGGCATCTATCGGGGCAGGAGGTTTTGGAGGACCCCAGGCTGGTAGAGTTGCCCCCCGACGTCCAGCCCACTGCTAGCCAGCCGAGAGACGATCTGACTCTTCCGAGGGGCATGCCGGATTGGAGGAGACGTGCGAGGGAGGTTAGAGAGGCCACTCACTGACCTGCTAGGAGGGAGCGGGGGCAGAGAGAGCGTGGACCAGGTGAGCCCATCAGGAGGGAGAGGGCCAGGCCTCAACGGGCTAGGGGTGACGCAGAGTCGAAGGAGGTGGCGGAGTTCGACCGTCAGGAGGATGAGGGAGACGTACCAGTACACAGTGTCGCTTCACCTACAGGATCGACTCCTCCACCTCCTCCCCCTCCCTCGGGGCAAGGAGCGTGTCATTCATCCGGTTCCGGTGGGCAGCAGTCTCGACCAGCTTGGGATACTCGTCCTGCACATAGGTCGAGTGTACGGAAGGACCACCGCCACCGTGTCGGCGTGTCCCACCTCTGCAGAAAGCTCCTTACTTGCTCCACCATGATCCTCCCATGGATGTTGGGATAAACAAGCACAACTATGTATGGACTACTGGCTATTAATGTCTTGTATTTGTGAGAAATAAGAGACACAAAAAGGATAGAAAAAGATTATGAAGAATATCAAGGGTTACACATCCTTTTATAGCTGTTGGGATAATACTCCATGTATCTCGATTACAATGTAAACGAGATAGCCACGTTGCAGCTGACGTGTCATATCTCGTTTACAGTGTAAATGAGATATGACTGAAAACGCAAATCGATAGATTTTTTAAAAATATTTATTTCGGTAATTATTATTTTTATTTTATTTATTTAAATAAAAAATCAGAGTAAAAATGGTGTATTTTGAATTTTTTTATTCAGAGAGTAATTCTACTAAATTATTGTTTTTGGTCACAAAAAGTGGCCGAAGCCCACAGGGTAACTAGATCCAAAGACGACTCGAAAATTTAGAGTTTGTTGGCCCAAAAAAAGAAAATAAAAAAGAAGTAGAAGAAGAAAGAAATCAGCTCTAAAAATTAGTGGATAAAAATAAAAGAAGGTCACAAGTGGAATTTGGGAAAATAGAAAATTGTTAGGGGCACTTCCAGAAGACCAGAACGCGCTTCAGACTCAAATCTCAATTATCAAAATAATAAAATAATAAAATAGGGTTGGGAGTGGAAGGAAAGAAAAGTTGGGGGGTGAGAATAACAAAAAAGAGGGAATCGGATTGGCGTACACAAAAACCCTAAAACGGTGGAGAAAGAGGGGTTTACTGTAACCAGATTCGGACCGAAACCCATTGACTCTCTGCTTTCTAGCTTCAGCTTCACACTCTTTTTGCCAATGGAGGTTCTTCAGCTTCAGATTCCTTCTCTTCTGGCCCACACTGTCCTCGCTTCTGCCCAATCTCTCGCTCTCGTAATTCATTCCTCTTTCTCTCTCTCTTTAGAATCTTGCACTTTTCAGTCACTTCGAACCTCATTCAATCATTGCTGTTTCTAACAATTTTTGGTTCTTTGTGTTTTTCATTGTTTCCATGTGATTTGCTTAGTTCAGTAAGAACAAAGAAGGAATGGTGGATTTGTTTCCGTGTCTTATCTTGTTTTTAGTACCTATGCTAGAAGTGTTTCCGTTTACAGTTGTGTTTCACTTTCATGTAACTAGATTGAATTTAAGTGGAACTGCTTACCTGTTCCCACTTTTAGCTACCGGGTTTTGAGTTTTGGGCAATTCATGATGTGTTTTGGTGCTTGCTGTAAGTCATGACTAAATATGCTATTAGATTTAGATAGATGCGTTGCTTTTAGTTTATACAAAGTGTTATTGGCATATTCAGATGTTGCATTTCACTCGTATGTGCATGCCTGTTGTTGCATTTTCGGCCTCTATGCTGTAAAATTTGATGTAGTTTGGGCTTTCCATTCTATA
Source organism: Arachis ipaensis (assembly GCF_000816755.2). Taxonomy (NCBI): domain Eukaryota; kingdom Viridiplantae; phylum Streptophyta; class Magnoliopsida; order Fabales; family Fabaceae; genus Arachis; species Arachis ipaensis. The sequence continues at coordinate 134,120,156 of NC_029785.2, read as the reverse complement.
GCTTGTAAAGGGGGTACTTCTTGTGCTTCATTTTTCTCTATATTACGTGTACAAAGGTATTCATGCATAACAGCATAAAGGAAATACACAACGCATCAATTGGAAAGAACAATTTTCCACTTATTCCTTTTGCTTTTCCCTTCCTATGGGGTTAAGAGTTTAGAGTTTATATATCAAATATGACCTTAGCAGATGCAAAGTTTTCTATTAGTTTCTTTATATATCAAATATGACCTTAGCAGATGCAAAGTTTTCTATTAGTTTCTTTGTATGTTGTATACTAAAGTGGATCTGTCTGTCCAAAGTCCCATTGTGAAGATTACAGAGAAAACGGATGACAAACAATTTCTTCTTGGATATGAACAATTCTTAAAACTGCATTAGTAGATTTAAGTTTGTGACATAGAATTTCATCCACATATGCATGCCATAGCTTCAGTTTATCTTAGATGTGTTTGTTGAGTATGAACTATAATATACTTGTTATAATCTGTTGCATTGAATTCAGTAAACATCTTTTGTTTTACTTCTGTCTGATTTTTCCCCTCAGATTGGATATCTGCTGAGGAGTGTCAGTAATTCGGCATCTTCAGATTTGACTGATGCAAGGTAAGCATAAATTCATGTTGACATTGAAGATACTGCAGTTGTTTTGATATAATAATGTTTAACTTAATTAAATATTTTGACATATATTAAATCTTGGTCAGGTTTCCTTTAGAAGACCTTCGTGAGAGGAAACATGCTTTCCTAGAAAACAAGAATAGTGAAACAGATGAGGATGAGGATGATGACGACGACGATGATGAGGATGCACATGATGAGGATGATGATGGAGAAGAGGAATATTCAGGTGATGAAGGTGACGAGGAAGGGGCTGATCCTGAAGATGATCCTGAGGCTAATGGTGCTGGAGGCAGCGATGATGGGGAGGATGATGATGACGATGATGGGGATGAGGAAGATGATGATGATGAGGGGGAAGATGAGGAAGAAGAGGAGGAGGAAGATGAAGAGGAGACTCCACAGCCACCATCTAAGAAGAGAAAGTGAATTCAGAATTGTATTAGTAGGAAATTGTATCTCGGGGAATGGATTTGAGTCGAGTTTAGTGATTAGGACAGAAATTAGTAACCTTGTTGAGTAAACCTATCTTGCTTTATTAAAATGTGAACGATTATTATTGTTATATTAATATTTCTCATTGGTTCTAATCTGCTTCTCGTTTTTTGTTCTTAGCGATTCTAATATGAATAATTTGCTTGCATTCCGCGTGATTTCTCGTGCGCTTTTGAATATCTCTTGTCTGAATCTTGGTATGTAGATTCCGAAGAGCTTAGTGAGATTCAAGATGCTTTCTGATTTGGATTAAATCCTCTTATTTGAACTAAATCCTCATTTTGGTCCTGTGCCCGATTATTCATTTTGGTCTTTGAAATTCAAAACTATTTATACTGGTCTTCCAGATTTAAGTCCAGACACTAATGTAGTCCCTTGATTCTTTCCGGCGATGACTAGACAAACGGAATGCTGAGATGGCACCTCTCTCCCACGCTGGATAATGAGTAAACGACGTCGTTTATCCTTGACATTCAAACAAGTCATAAATGTCGTCGCTTTGTATACGAAGGGAGAAGAAACAATGGAGACTCAAAATAAAGTATTCTTTTTCTTCTCTATCACCGCTATTCTTCATTTCTGACTTGTTTGGGCGCCAAGGGTAAACGATGTTGTTTACTCATCATCCAGCGTGGCAGAGAGGGTGCCATCTCAACACTCTGTTTGCCTAGTTATTGCCGAAAAAAGCCGAGGGATCATATTGGTGCCCGGACTTGAACCTGGAGGACTAGTATAGATAATTTTAAATTTCGAACCTGGAGGACTAGTATAGATAATTTTAAATTTCGAGTAGCAAATTAAGTAATCGCGTGAATCTCAAGGGACCAAAATAGGTATTTAGTCTTCTTATTTGGTTCCAAATATGCATTTTCCACCAATTCTAAAAAGAAAAAAAAAAGGAAGGGTTCCGAATAAATCCCAATTGGAGTATTAAAATTGGAGTTTAGAGATTGTCATGATAGGGATAATACGGAATAGTGGCCAAAGCTAATTTAAGGTCGCCGAGCTTTCTCTTCAAATTTTCTAATATTATGACTGCTTTTTTCATATGCTTCTCTTTACATCTTTCATTTCTTCCTTCTCATGATTCTGGTATCCATACATATTTTAATAGTTTAATTATTTTATTAGTTTTTATAGTTTTATCAAATTATAATTAGGTTCTTATACTTTTATTTTTTTAATTAGGTCTCTACACAATTTTTAATTTTATAATCAATCATTTTCGTATAAAAAAACATTACAATTAACGAAATATTTTTCTTAAAAACATTGTGGTCAATGATCTAATTAGGTTGTTAATTGTGGATACCTTCAATGTAAAAAAATATTCTGTCAATTCTAACATTTTTTACATAGACAAAGATCTGATTACAAAATTAAAAACATTGTGTAGAGATCTAATTGAAAAGAAAAAAAAAGTATAGAAATCTAATTACAAATTTGGTAAAATTAAAGACCAATGTAATAATTAAGAGGAAATATAGGGAGCCAATAGAATAGTTGTACAATGTGTACAATGAAGGTTTAGGATAGTATTAGAGATATAACTATTAGTGTTGCCTTTTTTCATTAGCTTAAACTTTTGGGATGAGTGGTTTCATGACATGGTATTAGAGTTCTAGATCTGAAAAGTCAAGAGTTCAATCCTTAGTGAATCCCAAAATCAGCTTACTCAATAATTAAACCTATTTTAATCTAACAAAAGCGTAAGAGAAATCTTGATATGGATAAAATTAGAGAACGCAGGGATGAGCTTCTTCATTCCCGAAACAACTAAGCTTTGATACAATTATTAATGTTTAGTTATTTTTGAGATATGGAGAATTTTACTAATCAATCCGCGATTACGGGGCAACTAGGTTATCAGTTAGTCTTATATTATTTTTCTTCTAATGTATGTTAATTTAGTTCCCCAAATCAAGTGGCCTGATCTTAGATATCATAACATCATTCATAAAAAGATAGATTACTATAGGATAAATTTACGTGATGTATGTAAAACCAGATTATATTGCTTCGTTTACCATAAATAAATAAATAAATGGAACAAAATCATAGTGTTTGCATGTGTCATCATGTGCCACACATGCATGATTTCTTCCATAGCACAAAGTACTTCATCATGAAACGTGACATTTTGCACAAAGCTGAAATCCTTCACTACATAACTACATGCATGTGATTCATTCAACCAAGTAACGTTATGGGGCGTAGATAATTAATAATTTAATCCCTAATAACGGTAATTTGGATGGATTAATTACCCCTACGTTACCAAACTTCTCTTAAGTAACTCATCAATTAATTATATATATATAGTTAGCCAGAAACTTGCACAAATTCTCAATCGCAATGGCTTTGAGTTTGACGAGAATGGTGGCAGTTGGAGCTGCATGCATGTTGATTTGGGCTCAGATTGGGCTTTCACATGTGGGCCTGGGCCAAGCAGATCCCGGAAAGTGCCTCAAAGCATTCTACAACACACCAGAGTGTGTGTCTGCAGTCACAGAGACACTGTTTCAGTTCCAAAGAAGCAGCAATTTAACACAAGCATGCTGCAATGCTGTCACAACGCTTTCCGATGATTGCTGGTCGTTCGTGTTTCTGGGATTTCCTTCAATTCCCTATCTCAAATTTCTTAAAGGCATTTGTGACTTTCAAAAGGGAAATGCTAAACCCTGAAGCATGATTATCATTCATCATTCATGACCATTATAAGTAAGTTACATATATATATTTGAGGTAATGACCAAATCAGTACCCGAAAAATTCAAACGCTGATATTTTGGTACCTCACTATTGTTATTGACAAAATGGTCCTTAAAAGATTTTAAAATTTGACAAGCGTATCCACGAGTTCACCGGAGCACATTTTCGGCAAGTACAGTGCTGACATGGCCACTGCGTTTTGATGACATGGCAAATATCCCCCCAACCCTAATTCTTCTCCTTCCCCCTCCCCAACGCACTCCCCCCTTCCCCTTCCTGAATGCATTCTCCCCCCTCTCCAACCCTAATTCTTCCTTCCCCCTCTCTAACCCTAATTCCCCATCTCCAATGCACTTCCCTCCTCCTCAATCCAAAATCCTCCTTTCTAAACCCTAATCCCCTTCCCTTGCCTCTTTGAATTCTAATCCCCTTCCCAACACAGTGTCTCATACTCTTAACTCACTCTCCCCCAAAACAGCAGTAGAGCTCAACCTTCTCAGTCTTACAGAGCCAGTGTCATTGACACCGCACTGTCGCCATCTCGTCGTCGGGTCTTCTGCGTCCGCCAGTGTCTCTTTCGTAGCATTGCGATGTCTGCACGCCTTCACCGCTGTCGTCTTCACTGCTTGTATTTGCTTACTGCTATCCCCCAGTCGTTGCCATGCCTCCTCTGTCTGGGTTCCATCTTGGTGTCTGTATTAAGTTTTATTTTATTTTATTTTATTTTATTTTGATTATTGTATATGAATTTGTTTCTGAGTTTTATTGTGATTAATCTTTTTGAATGATAATTTAACCTAAAAATTTGGGACAATTCATGATTTGGGGCAACTCTGTTGATGTTGAGGTTGTTGTTGCTGTGAATGGTGGTGTTAAGGGAGGGAGAGGGAAGTGTGCGTTGGGAAAAGGGGAGTGGTGGAGAGAGAGAGAGTGGTGGAGGTTGTTGTTGCTGTTGATGTTAAAGTTGTTGTTGCTGTGAATGGTGGTGTTGAGGGAGAAAGAGAAAGTGTACGTTGGGGAGGGGCTTGTGATGCGGCGGGGACTGCGATTAGGGAGAAGTGTGCGTTGGGGATGGGGGCTGCGACAGGGAGGGAGAGGGAAGCGGAGGGAGTGTGCGTTGGGAGGGAACTTTGGGGGTGGTTTGCCAAGTCACCAAAACACGGTGGCCACATCAGCACTGTGCTTGCTGGAAATGTGCTCCGGTGAACTCGTGGATACGCTTGTCAAATTTTAAAATCTTTTAAGGACCATTTTATCAATAACAATAGTGAGGTACCAAAATGTCAGCGTTTGAATCTTTCGGGTACTGATTTGGTCATTACCTCTATATATTTTTTTAAAGAATAGCTCAACACAAAAGTTGAGCAAAGATGACAACAACTTAAAAAACCAAACAAACAAATGAACAACAAATGAAACAAACTTAAAATATTTATGTTAGATGGGTATGTAACTATGTATGTGACAAATACCAATCTCTAAGTTGGGAATAAAATATTAATCAAACTTATGAATGTTGGAACAGAAAAGATATTGTTGTAATGCTTGTTTGTTTTTCATATCCTACTTTTATCTTTATGTTTTTCAAATCTTTTAGCTTGTTAATAGATTAATAATCCTTTTTAAAATGGAGATCTTTATTTTCTTCTGTTTTTTTTGTCATTAAATTTTTTTATATGAGAGGATAAAGCAGCAGATAGGGACGGAAATATGCGATGAGGGAGGCCTCGCCCCAACTATTTTTTAAAAGAAATAATAGTAATAAGTTATTAAATATGATTTAATTTATTAAAAAATTTATTTAATATTTAGTTTATTATAAATAAAAGTTTAATTCAACCTAAATATTAATGATTTCTAATATCTAAAAAATAAGTAATAATATTAAAAAATAATTGAAAAAGATATTATTACTAATATTTTTTAATTAAATAAAATTTTTTAAATTTTCATAAA
>NC_029785.2:134113996-134114236 GCF_000816755.2 Arachis ipaensis | reverse complement strand
TATAACTGAGAAATTTTTTTTATTTATGAATATTATAAAGAATAACTCAAAAACAAAATGAAAGATGAATTTCTTGCTAATTATCTTTTAATTATATTGAAAAGAAAATTGGCTAAAAAATTTGATACAGATTTATTGTCGATGAATTTTATGATACGAAGAATCGACCACTTCGTTAGTAAAAAGTACACACATATTTTTTGTACTTTAAAACATATTCTCTATCGGTATATTTTGTAA
>NC_029785.2:134112025-134113768 GCF_000816755.2 Arachis ipaensis | reverse complement strand
ACTTTAACTAAAAGTGCTAGGTGGGAGACAACCCACCATGGTATGGTCATTTCTTTTTCAGTTTTATTTTTTGTCATTTATTTTTGTTTTCCTTTTCAATTGAACCTGAATATTATTCATTCGCATTGCATACTGCATACTTGCATACCAGTTTAAAAAAAAAGATAAAAAAAAAAAGAAAAAAAATTGACTGTAGGTTATGTTTTATTTATTAGACTAGACCACCAAAAGTAACCATAAAAAATTAATTCGCTGACAAAAGTAACCATAGAAGATCATAACTCTTTATATATCCACAATTGATTAGTTCTGTTAGACAAAAATAACCACAGACACAAGCTATATTCTCATAGTTTTGATTTCACCTTTAATCTTCTTCTCAGTCGTCACATCTTGATTAGCAACACCACATTCATGCTCATTGAGTATTCTAATCAAACACCTTGCCAAACTTTGCTATCCCCGTCATTTCATCAGGCCAAACAAAATAATTGCAATTTACTCTACATAAGCCAAAAAAATTGAAATATCACAGATGCAGAAGAACTCCATACTTGTCTAACTATCATAAATAATGTTCCATACCTTCGAAGAGGGACAACGAATAAACCATCTTCCAGAATTAGTAGCCGTCAAAGATTCCAATAAGACAACATACTCACCTAATGACATCTTTCATCCGGAATTTTCTTCTTCTTCATCTTCGTATGTGAAGCTCCTGAAAATTTGCTTTCTTCACTTATAGTTACTTCTCTCCTTAACTTTGGTCGAATTTTATGAGAATAAATTAATTCAGGGTTCTCCTGTGGAGTAGTTCGTAACGATGGATGATTGTGCTCGGGTATGATTTTATCCTGCAAAAATTGGATTCCAACCAAGAAGAACGAAGAAAATAGTTTATGTATGCCACTCTGTTAAGGCTACACAAGTTTAGCTATTTTTGACAAACGGAGCTAATTAATTATGGACATTTGAGGAGTTATGATCTTATATGGTTACTTTTGTCAGCGAATCAATCTTTTATGGTTATTTTTAGTGGTTTAGTCTATTTATTATTTAATGTAGAGATTTTATTAATCAATGCATATAAAAATATTTTTAAAATGAAGGAACATAAGGAAAAAAAATTCAAAACTCTTAAAAATAAAAACATCTAAAAATCAAAATCAAAAAATACTTATGTGTGGTGGATTTTATATTAGACTTGTTTGATAATTTACTATAATATTGACTGAAATTAATTGTTTAGTATTAATTTTTTAATATTATTCTTAAAATTTTTATTTTGATTTATTAAACATAACTGATATATTTTTAAAAAAGTCTAAAATTTTTCAAAATATCATTTTTTTTTTTGGTATTATTTTCAAAATATCCTAAATAGTTAAAAAACAGTTGTTGGAATTTTTTTCCTCACATTTAATAGTTGAACTCGGCCCTTTATTTGGGCCGAAAGAAAGAGGAGCAAGAGAGTAAGTAAGTGAGAAAGAAAATGAAGTAGGGAAGAGAAGCGCAGAGTGTAGAGCCACTCCCACAGTCCCACAACACACAATTCAGAATACACAAAGACACAGCCATCCGCAATAGTAGGCAATAAATAGAAACGAAACACAACCAAACAGAAGAAGAATAACAGAAACGAATCATTCATCAAACTCAATGCGCCCTCACTCCCATTCTTCCAATCTCAGCCGTCCATGATCCTTACGCCCTCCAATCCTAGGGTTACCACCAGCCGCCACA
>NC_029785.2:134107742-134111590 GCF_000816755.2 Arachis ipaensis | reverse complement strand
TCTCCGCTCCTTCCCGCCTCTACTCCTGCATGACTTGCGCCGCCGTCTCCTGCCATTCCCCTGCCGCCGGCTCCTCCTCCCACGCTGCAGCTCACGCCGCCTCCATGCCGCACGGCCACCAGATCGCCGTCGACGTCGACCGCGCTGAGCTCTTCTGCTGCGCGTGTCGTGACCAGGTCTACGATCGCGACTTCGACGCCGCCGTCGTGATCGCGCAGACCGCCGCTTCCACCCTCGGCGGAGCTGGATCACCGGCGATCCCGCCTCCACAGCCTGAGAATCTCCGGAAGCGACGCAGGGTTGATTACCGGCCCTGGGCGCCGGATCTGCGCGAGAGAGCTACGATCGCGACCTGCTCCGGCCCGATCGCTGGTGCCGGCGATAATTCCTCGCCGGAGTTGCCGTGGGGACTGCGCGGGTTGAACAATCTCGGGAACACGTGCTTCATGAACTCGGTGCTGCAGGCGCTGCTTCATACGCCGCCCTTGAGGAACTACTTCTTGAGCGATCGGCACAACCGGTATTTTTGTCAGAGGAAGAGCAATGCCGGTGACGGTGTTGGAAGCAATGGGCCGAAGAGACGCGGAGGCAACAGTGGTGGCTCTAACGGGAGCAATAATGCGCGAGTATGCTTGGCTTGTGACATGGATGCTATGTTCTCAGCTGCGTTTTCGGGAGATCGTGTTCCTTATAGCCCCGCAAAATTCTTATACAGGTGCTTATAGAGCCATGGTTTTGCATTTTGTACTGTATGTAGGGTTTGTTTGTTCCTCTGTGTAGTTTTTGTTTTGTTTCTATGTTTGTAGATTGATTGATGTTGTTGTTGTGTTGTTTCTATATTTAATTATTTATACATGTATAAATCTGGTGGGTTCTGTTTTGATAAGGTCACTCTAATATAGAAAGTTTACTTATCAGTTTGATTTGTTCTTGTTATCTTTCAGTTGGTGGCAGCATGCAGCTAACCTTGCCAGTTATGAACAACAAGATGCGCATGAGTTCTTCATTTCCATGCTTGATGGGATCCATGAAAAGGTGGAGAAGGATCGCCGCAAGCTGGATAGTGAAGGTCATAAGTTTTTCATTTTTCACGTGATGGGATCCATGATGTTTTTCTTTGTCAGTGATCATATCTAGTACAGATGATTAGCATGAAATGCCTTACAAAACATGTGGCATGAGCATTCTCTTTCTGTTAAATTCGGAAATGAAGAATTTGTAGATGATAAAAAGAGTTCCATGTCATTTCGTAGTAACTTTGAATGATCTTTGTTTGTACGGAAGTTAGTTATCGATCGTGTGGCGTAACTGATGGACAAGTTTTATTTGCACAAATATCATTGCATTCTTTTGGGAGGAAAGAGGCCGCTAGGTTTGACTTTTATGGCATGAAAGAAATTTCTTGCATGATGACACTTTCATTTCGGTGCTTTTTGTGTAAACAAACAATCCGAAAATCAAAGTGAAATTTAAACTTTTAAGGCTGGTTGAAATTTCTTTACTCGTTTTTGAGTTCACTGCTAAAATTAGGAAAGTGGCTTCTTCTGGTTTATACAATTAATTATTTTTCTTCATAAAACTGAATCTTCTTTTTTCCTTAAATAGCAATGGCTTGTAGCTGTTGTCTAACTCTTGTTGAAGTTGGTACCATTCTTTAGGGTTTTGTATTGTTTTATTTTTTTTTTTTTTAGATCCTCTGTATTATGTTTATTCAGTGCATTCATGTCCCTATCATAGTCCTTAGAAAACCAGGATATTGATTGTTGCAATGCTTCTCATTTTGTATCTTTGATTATGGTGTTATTACCATGTTGAGAAGATTTCACCAGTGATCAAATTCTATTACTTACTAAATAATATAATATTTGAGAGGATTTGATAACTTTGGACACTAGGAGACTTGTCTCTGTGGTATTCTGAAGTAGCATTGGATTGTCAAGAACACAAATCCCTTAGATGTTATAAGAGACTAATCTGTTACCAATTTCAACGGCTGACAAATTGATGAATTAGCTCAGCTTAATCATAGTTACAACTTACAACCATGCTGATTGAGGAAGATGATCAATAGGGCACATTGTCTTGATTTCAGTTTTCCTTCTTGCATTAAAAATTGTTCAAATAAGATAACAGAGTTACTGCAATATTTAACTGCAGGGGAGGGTTTAGGTCTCTTGCTTATTGCATTAGGAGTTGACAATTGCTCAAACAATTAGGGCTTATTCTCTCAACCACAATCTTCTGGTGTGATGGTGTTAGCAGCTATACTCCAGTGTGTCCCAGTAAGTCAATTTTGCCTTAGCCTCTTCAATAATCATATAGGAGATTCCAGATCAAGTGATGTTAATATTAACTCCACCTTTTTCCATGTTTAGGTTCTAATTAAACAAGGCATGCTCTGTCAGGGAGACAAGGTTGCATTAGTTTTCGGGCAATGATCAATGTGTTAGAATCTGTGAGTTTTCCTGCAGTTATGCCTCCTTGGCTTTCATGCAAGTTATGTGTCCTTCTTTTGGTCAATGAGGAGCATTTAAGTTTAGTTGTTTATGTTGTAGTATACAACCAGTTATCAGCTATCTGTTTAGGAAGCATGGTATTGTGGAGTGTGGACTCTGACCTGTGCATCTTGGTGGGAGCCTAGGAAATAATCTATTTAAAAAGGATAGTCCGATGCACAAGCATCTCACCCGAAGGGTGAAAATTAGGCCGCGTAACTTGATAAATGTACGAGTGTTGATTCCACGGTTTAAACTCATTCTTCTCACTTTAGCATCTCAGCTTTAAGATTGGGGTGAGCTTGGTTTCTGACTTTCTAATTATTTAACTTCAAAGGAATTAAAATATTACCTTATTTATGTGCTGAAAAAAGTTAATGAAATTGCTGAAATGTGAAAAAAAAAAAAAAAAAGATTTTCAATGCTAGATTTGCTCATAAACGAATCACTTTAAGGTAACATTTTGTGTGACCTCAATTTCATTGATGGTGCAGGCAGTGGTGACTGTTGTATTGCTCATAGGGTATTCTCTGGTATCCTGCGATCAGATGTTATGTGTATGGCCTGTGGTTTCACATCCACAACTTATGACCCTTGCATAGACATCTCACTGGACTTGGAACCAAATCAAGTAGGTTCTACCAAGAAGGCCGCAGCAACATCCAATCATTCTTGCAATGGTGAGTCCGATTTAATGAGTTCTAGCCAAAACTGTGGGACATCTACCCTAGTGGGTTGCTTGGAGAGATTTACAAGAGCAGAGAGATTGGGGTCGGACCAAAAATTTTTTTGTCAGCAGTGTCAAGTCAGGCAGGAAACTCTCAAGCAAATGTCCATAAGGAAGCTTCCCCTTGTTTCTTGCTTCCATATAAAGAGATTTGAGCATTCTTCAACAAGAAAGATGTCGAGAAAGGTGGACCGCTATCTCCAGTTCCCCTTCTCACTGGACATGGCTCCTTATCTTTCCTCGTCAATCTTAAGGAGTCGGTTTGGGAACAGAATCTTTCCTTTTGATGGAGACGAGCCCGATGCTCCGAATGACCTGTCTTCGGAGTTTGAATTGTTTGCTGTCGTTACTCACTCTGGCAAGCTAGATGCTGGCCATTATGTAACTTACCTGCGATTAAGCAATCAGTGGTACAAGTGCGACGATGCTTGGATTACTCGAGTTGATGAGAACATTGTGAGGGCGGCCCAGGGTTACATGATGTTCTATGTACAGAAGATGCTTTACTATAAGGCAACAGATAAACAGGTTGCCTTGTGATTTTCACAGGAGATGGGTCAGAATCATTGGAATTCGTTGGTTTATACCAGTTTTATCACCAACATATACCATGGTTCCATCTATAC
>NC_029785.2:134102747-134106814 GCF_000816755.2 Arachis ipaensis | reverse complement strand
GGGAAAACCAAAAAAAAAAAAAAAAAAAGAATGGAACCCAATTTTTCTTCCCTTCATATCTAGCAATCTGTATGATTTCTAAAGGAGTTTAGAGTTAATTTATACTTTCAAGTTGGATCAAGAAAGGAGCCAGAGTTTTTGAGGCACTCCAACTTTTTGGAAAATTGAGGGTATGGATTAACCAAGTTGTTTCTTGTTCTTTCTTTTCTATCTTTTGTTCCATCATTTCCTGGTATTTTTTTCATGGCAACAAGTTCTTTAATCATAAGTTCCCAACTTTAGAAACAAGCAGATGAAGTATTTGATCAATGGGAGAGACTTAGACGTGGAGGTATCCTTCGGGATAATTTATTCATACATGGATATTTGTCTGTTAGAGATAATTAGTTCACCTTCGTAAATCTTGTTAACTATAATTTCCCAACTCCCAAATACGCATACAGCCATACAGAATCACTAAGTGGCGAGGACCATAAGATAACAATAACAAGCATAACGGGTCTGCTCCTAATTAATACTCTTCTTGCTATCTTAAGAGTGCTATGGTCCCCAAGTGTATTTTTCGGTAAAAACATTCCATCACACACATAAGGAAGAGTGGATCTGTGGAAGACATTGGCAAAATTATTGAATATATCAAATGTTGGACTACATGACAAATATACTAGATCTCCTCAGGACATCTTAAATTCTTAATTTCGGCCTCATTGCTCTCTCATGAATTGATTTCTTTAATTTAGATTTCTTTACTGATCTGTTCAATTTTATTTATTTTTACCGCTCTAGGTAATTTATTTTTGTAGAATTACCAACAAGTGTCTCTATGATAGAGATATTGCTTGAGAGAGAGTATTAGAGATATAACTATTCATAATATTTTTTTCTATTAGTTTTTCGAAAATAAAAAAATAGCATAAAGTAAATCATAAAAAAAAATAGAAAAGAAGATCTCTACAAAAATCAAATAAATTCAAAAGAGATTTTTACTTGAGAAAGAATGTTAAAGATATAACTATTTATGATTCCTTCTCCTATTAGTTTAAATTTTTGAAATGAATGATAAAAATTAAAAAAAAAAAGAAATCTTTTATGTTTTTATTGTTTATGTATTATTAAAATTTAAAAATATCTATCTTAAATAACAATATCAAATAGTCAATGAGTTATAGATCAAATGATATAATCTCCTCATACTCATTTAAGAGGTCGTGGGTTCGAGTTTTCTTATCTTTGGTAAATAAATAACAATATCGAATAAAACACTTGTTAACAAAAACTCTATCTTTTATTTTAGAGTATATACCCATTTTGGTCCTCAAAGAATTTCAAACTGGACAGTTTAGTCCCCAACTAAAATTAATTACTCGATTGGTCACTGATCTCCTCTGTTTGAAAACGACATTGTTCTCTCCCAATTTCCATCATATCTCGCACAACACTAGCAGTTTAACACTGTAACTTCAAACTACACAATGCACACTCTATAAATTTAATGTTCAGAAGAAAAAAAAAATCCTCAATTTGTTCTCAACCAATTCATATTCAGGAAACTAATGCCTATGTCTCTCAACTAGTTATCGTCTTCGATGGATCCCATGAATCTAGACAGCAAGTCTGATTTGTTAAGACCCGTCGTCGTCATTGCCATCTCCCTCTTTCTCTTCCCTATCATCTCTGATGAACGAATTTTCGTGTGGTTTAGAATTCACTAATGAAATCTCGTTACAAGTATAGTCTCTAAATCAACAATAATCCTTTCATACAAACATTTGTTTGTCACAAGTACAAACCCCTAAAATTATAAACCGAAGTATTTAAATCTCGGGTCGTCTCTCAAAGGAATTGCAGGGTAGTGTTCTTGTTATTGGCCATGGACATGTATATTTTGGGGTTTTGATTAGGAAACTAGAAAAGTAAATGGTAAAGAAAATCAAATGACCAAAAAGGTCTTGGCAAGGTTTGGTGGTCAAGGATCTCTATCCTTATCACTAACCACAATATGATAATTGCAAGGATGAATTTCACTAAGTCATCCTCTAACAAGTAAAGGAAAGTCAAATGAGCTATATCAATCCAAGTCCATAAGTCCTAGCTATTGACTAATTGAATTAATGAGAGCTAGAGTCAATGGCTACCAACTATCAATCACTTGGACATTAGCAACTCAAGCGTTCCTAAACTACCTTTCCAAGGCAAGAGCATAAAATTCTACTCTAACATCTTCTCAAGCATTTTGACAAACACTTGGAAGGCACAAAAGAAAAGTATAGTAAATTGACAAGAAGAGTGAAATCTAACAACAATTATTGCAAGGAATTAACAGCAACAATCAAAAAGAGCACAATTATTATGAATTACCTCAAATTGAATTGAAAGAAAATAAAAGAGACAAGAGTGAATCTACAACAAAGCATAGTAACAAAATAGAAGAAATTACAACAAAAGAATAGAAGAATGATTAATGTAACAACAAAGAATTGAGAAGAAGAAGTAGAAGAGAACATGAATTAAACCCTAGATCTAAGCTTATTGACCTAAACCTAATCCTAATCCTAGAGAGAAGTGAGAGATTTTCTCTCTAAAACTAACTCTAAAACTAATCATAATGTCCCTAATGATGGAATGAATGTGAATGATTGTGAATTGATGCATTCCCCTTCAATCCTTGGTCCTTTTATACAATTTGGCTCCAAAGTTGGTTGCAAACTGGGCCCCACAGTTCCTCAAAATTCGCTGGGCACGTTTTCACTTTAAAATCACGTGCGGCCACCAACGCGTACGCGTACATCACGCGTGCGTGTCCCTAAAGCTTTCGTGATCCACACGTGCACGTACAGTGCGCGTGCGCGTGGATGAATGTATCCAGATCTTTGGCTTTTCTATATGTTCTCCACTTTGCCTGCTTTCCTCTTCACTCCTTTGATCCATTCCTAACCATTTTCTACCTAAAATCACTTAGCAAACACATCAAGGTATCTAATGGAATCAATCTATATTGCTTGTTGGAGAGTGGAGAAACGTGTGCTCTTGGAATAGTTGTGGAACTTAGTCTTGAGGATGTCGTGGACGTGTCCGGGTTGGAGGTGATGTATCAAAGATGTGAAAGTGGATGCTTTTGGTAGGTGAAGTGCAGAGGAGATGGATGTACCAGTAACAAAGATTTAGGAAGTGTGTGGTCCATAACATGTTGAAGTATGTGCAATACGTGTGACAATTACACCATAGCTTAATCTTGGAGCTAAAGAGGAGGAAGGAAAAGATGGAAAAGAAGAATGTGAAGGTGAAGAAGGAGAGTATGAATATTAAGGTTATGCGAAATATGATAAAAATTGGAGAAGAACAGTGTCGTTTTCGAAAAAAGGGGTCAGAGATCATTTTGTCCCTTGTTAGAGTTGTCAGGGACCATTTTGTCCCCTGTTAGAGTTGTCAGGGACTATTTTGTCCTCCGTTAAAGTTAACGAAGTAAAGAACCTAAGTGACTGATGGAATTAATTATTAGAGACCAATCGAGTAATTAATTTTAATTGAAGACTAAAGTATCCAATTTAAAATTTTTTTATACCAAAATGAGTATATACTCTTTATTTTATTTTCTTTTAGTCTACTTTGTGATGTTGTAGGCCTGTTGGTCAACCCATCTTTCATCAGTTCATGTATTAATGAAAAGAAGTTATATTTTAGGGAAATAATAATTTGAAAGGTTTAATTAACGACTTTGTAGAAATTTTTTTATTTTAACAAAAACTTAAATTATATATTTTTTATGAAATATTTTTAACTAATAATTTTAATATATGTTTTTAGGACATATATTAATTAAATCATAATTAAAAACTTGTGAAATTATTATACCTATATTATTTCAAATTTTGAATAGTTAAAAGTTATTCAAGAAAATTTGATTTTTTTGGAATATTTTTTTAGAAAATTTAACTTTAATGTATTCGGAAAGAATTTATTTATTTTTAAACTGTTTATCTATGTAATTTTAATTAAATATTTTTATTAATAAAATATTTTAATAATAAATTTTTTAATAGATTTGTGTATTTACATTAACATATGGT
>NC_029785.2:134099182-134101708 GCF_000816755.2 Arachis ipaensis | reverse complement strand
ATATGAAAATTAAATTTAATAATAATTTTAAAAAAATTATAGAAGCGAAGATAAAAACAAAATTGGGAGAGAGAGAGAGAGACAATGGAGGCGAGTGAAGAAACGGTTAGGTGTCATCTCTCTCTGTCTTATCCCATCTTCTCCGATTTTTTGTTCTTACACCATTCAACCATTCCTCCTTCCTCCTTCTTGCAATTTTGACTCTTCCGTTTCACCTTCGTCCTCATCCTCCCCTCTCTTCCCTTTCACTTTCTTCACTTTTCCGCGTTCATCGCCTCTTGTTTTGTTGCCGCCCTTTCCTTCTCCGTTTCAATAATCAAATTAGGGTTTTTATTCGCGGATTCATCACCATCGCGACACTATGGTTATGATTCGTACTTGTAGGTTCGACCTCACAGCATAAAAAGGTGCCTCTCGGGATTTGAGCTTCCTAAAGCGTGGTATGCTGTGCTTTCTTTTTTCCAATCACAATTTTCAATATTCCTTGTTGTTCATGCTCAAATTTCGAAGTGGTGTAGGAGTCCAAGAATCTGGTATTTCAGGTGAGCTTTTTTTTTTTTTTTTTTACTAGCTATTCTTCGTTTTGCTAAACTCTGTCTTGTTGGTTTGTACGTCGTTATTTATTTACTCTATGCACCGGATTTTTCATATGTCAATTTCAGAATCTTCATGTGTCAGAATAAAGGGCTACCTGATCATGCCCACTCACTGACTTAATTTCTCTATATCATGTTGGAATTTCAGTTTGCACTTACCAAACATGGCTTGTGCTTTGTTGTGTGTACTTTTAGCTTCAATTCATTTTTATCACGAGTTTAATTTTGATGCATGTAAAAACAATAACATTGTTGAAATTTACTTATATTAATTGGTCGGCCACACTCACTAAGAATGCATGTCTATTGAATCCTTCCAAAATTCAAAACTAGGAGCGGATTATACCTGTAAGAAAGAGATAACTGTTTCTACTGGCTTTTAAATCGGATGCCATATATATATGTTTTCGATTGATGCCTCTAATGTATTTTGTGGTTCTATTTTCAATCTTTCTGCTCCTTCCTTTTAGTTTATACCATTATTGTCTTTATGGACTCTTCCTTTCATATATTGCAGTAGGATGAAAGGTTTTAGAGATTGGGTTTTCTCTCAGATACTGTCCAAATCATTGGTCTCATCGACACCGATATCTGTCACAAGCAGTTTCTATGATGAAGGGAATCAGGATGAAGAAGATAATGAACAAGGTACCACTCTGATTTTAATGTTGGTGTGGTTTTACTGAATATGCACTTACAGAACATCGAATTAGGTAAGCCCATGCGTGGACAATAGAGTTCTTTTGCATGCCCTGCCCAGTGAACAAGTAAATTGTGATTAATTTTGCTTAGTGTTTTGCAGAATTGCATAATGTTGATTTAATTTTTCTTAATTTTAATACTTATATGAGTTAATATTTGGTAAATTCGATGCTAAATTCGATGGCTAAGAATAGTTTGGTAAATTCGATGCTAATTTTCAATGCATGAATTCCTTCTCCTCCTCCGTCTCAAAAACTAATATGTCAAACCCAGTGATAGAACGGATACTTTTTTTTTGTTGGATACAGGTCACTCATCTAGCTCTGTAGCATCTCCAACTTCTTCTGCATCAGACCTTTCTTATGATGGTCAGAGCAATCAGCGTATTTCTATCTTGCCGCAAGTTTCAGATACGGAAGTTTTTCAATCTGAAGATAATGTCAATGGAAGACGGAAGGATAATTTGGCAAAGGTTGAACATCTCCAAATTAAGTTCTTCCGTCTACTCCAGCGCCTTGGCCAATCACAAGAAAACCTCATGGTCCCAAAGGTCCTTTACCGGATTCACTTGGCAACTTTAATTCGTGCAGGGGAACCAGATCTGAAAAGAGTTAACATTAGTAGTCGTAGAGCCCGAGCAATAGCAATCCAACAGGAGGAAAATGGTACACCCCAATTGGATTTCTCTTGCAGAATACTTGTTGTAGGTAAAACAGGAGTTGGTAAAAGTGCTACTATAAATTCTATATTTGGTCAAGCAAAAACCATCACTGATGCTTTCCGACCTGCTACCAATTGCATCCAAGAAGTTGTGGGAACTGTCAATGGTCTTAACCTAACATTTATTGATACCCCTGGTTTCCTGCCTTCCTCTACGAGTAATGTGAAGAGAAATAAGAGGATCATGCTTTCTATTAAGAGATTCATAAGAAAGTCCCCTCCAGACATTGTTTTGTACTTTGAGCGGCTTGATTTGATGAATTCTGCCAATAGTGACTTGCCGCTTTTGAAGCTTATGACTGAAGTATTTGGTACAGAAATCTGGTTTAACACCATCATAGTCATGACTCATTCTTCCTCACCTATTCCTGAAGGACCGAATGGGTATGCTGTTAATTACGAGTCATATACTTCTCAATGTACCAATTTAATGCAGCACTATATACATCAGGCAGTGTGCGATTCAAGGCTAGAAAACCCAGTACTTTTGGTTGAAAACCATCCTCAT
>NC_029785.2:134084797-134099158 GCF_000816755.2 Arachis ipaensis | reverse complement strand
CTAATGGACTGGTTTGGAGATCTCAGCTCTTGTTATTTTGCATTTGTACCAAAGTTTTGGGTGATGTCAATTCCATCCTTAAGTTTCAGAACAGTGTAGAACTGGGACCTGCAAGTAGTGCCCGAGTTCCTTCACTACCCCATCTCCTTTCAACTCTTTTGCACCAACGTCCTGTATCCAATCCAAGTGGAATTGATGATGAAGTTGAGGAAATATTACTCTCAGACATGGAAGAAGAAGATGAGTATGATACACTTCCATCAATTCGAATATTGACAAAATCACAGTTTGAAAAGTTATCCAAGTCCCAGAAAAAAGATTATCTGGATGAGATGGATTACCGGGAGACTCTTTACTTAAAGAAACAGTTGAAAGAAGACTACCGTAGGCGTAAAGAGAAGTTACTCCTGAATGAGCAACAACTTTTGAATAGTGATAATTCTGATGATCAGCAAGCTCCTCCAGAGCCTGTTCTGTTACCAGACATGGCTGTTCCTCCAAGTTTTGACTCAGATTGCCCTACACATAGGTATCGTTGCTTTGTTGCTGATGACCAGTGGCTTGTGAGACCTGTTCTTGATCCACAAGGATGGGATCATGATGTGGGGTTTGATGGTATAAACTTGGAGACAACCACAGAAATAAAGAAGAATGTTTATGCCATGATTGTGGGACAGATGAATAAGGATAAGCAGGACTTTGGTATTCAGTCCGAGTGTTCTGCTGCTTATGTTGATCCCATGGGTCCTACTTATTCTGCGAGTCTTGATGTTCAGTCGGCAGGCAAAGATCTGATATGTACGGTTCGTAGCAACACAAAATTGAGAATCGTAAAGCACAATATTACTGACTGTGGTGTTTCTTTGATGTCCTTTGCAAAGAAGTATTATGTGGGTGCAAAGCTTCAGGATACTTTGTTAGTTGGGAATATATTAAAATTTGTCATGAGTGCAGGCTTAATGGAGGGTTCTCGCCAGGTGGCGTATGGTGGGAGTTTTGAAGCTGCCATACGAGGGGGAGATTATCCTGTAAGAAATGACAATTTAAGTCTAACGGCAACTGTCCTTTCCTTCAACAAAGAGACTGTATTAAGTGGAAGTTTACAAGCTGACTTGAGGCTGAGTAGAAGCACGAGAGCAACTGTTAGTGCTAATTTAAGTAGTCGTGGAATGGGGAAAATATGCATTAAGACAAGTAGCTCTGAGAATTTACAAATTGCTTTGGTTGCTGTTTTCTCAGTTCTGAAGGCCCTATCACGTAAAAGGGGAGCTAACTACACGGGGAAGGATGTGAGAGACTAGTTTCTGTTTGTTTATTGGTACCCTCTTCTTGTGTTCATGGAAGTAGAGGTGTTGAAGCTGTCCACATGCCAAATATCACATAGAAGACAGTTGGTTAGAATGGGATGTTTTTGAAGAGTTTAGCTGGAGTTTTCTTTTTGTTGATACTTGAGGTGCATATTGCCTGTTTTTGGAAGTCTCTTATAGGTAAGGCTGGCATCTTTGAACCTATTTATTTCTGTAGATTGGTGCTCAATAATAAGTTCTAGAGCTTCAGGACTTCTTGATATTCATTCTGGTACAATGAACGATAATTGTACAGTAAAGTAGAGGAAAAAGAACCCCCCCCCCCCTCTTTCCCACCCAAAAAACTGTAATTTGTTCAAATAAGTCAGCATATGATTTTTCTCTGTTGCTCATTGGGAGCTATTGTTTATTGAAATATGGAAAACCTTTTAAGGTTTTAAATTTATTTTCTGTTGCCTAATTGAATGATGATAAGAACATCACTGGTCGTCTTGAACTAAATTGTTAGATCGGGTTAACTATCTAAAATTACGATTTTGAAAGTTTATCAATATCATTATATAAAGTCAACTATTTTATCGTCTTGGGCTTCAATGATATTTACTTCCTATGCTTGGATTGTTTTTTCTTTTTTCAGATTACCTACCAAAAAAACCTCCACAAGCAGTCATAGAAAAGATTCAAATTCAGGTCCTTTCAGAATGTGTTGTCATCTTTTGTTACCTGTACTAGTTCTCCTTAACTACTTGGATCGTTTTACGCAATAGAATCGCAGAGGATACTACGACACAGTGCAGAGGGTTTTCGTGATATATAGTCGTCCATCTTTATAGAGGGTTCTTTGTAAGACGAGTTTCTCACGTGATTCCCTCCATATACAACGAAATTGAAGGTAGGAGAAATTTGTATTCAACCGATTGGCCTTGTGAGCTTTAAAATCTAAGGATCGTGATTTTGACATTTTGTCTACTTTACTCGTTATTATTATTATTATTGATTATTGACGTGCGGGTTTACTTCATGGATGACGAATTCCATTATGCAAAGACCATGTGCCGTGCGGCGCGAGCCTTCATGCTCTTCTAAATTTGCATCTATAAAAGTCAATTTCTATGGAACTCTTCTGAGAGTAAATAAATTTAATTGTGTATATATCAAATACATAAAATAATTATCTTTATGTATTTTATGAAATTATGGAGTATTATTTTTAAATTGAATTTTAAATAATTAATTTAGCATATCATTTTTATTCTTTTAAAAATATAGAATTTGATATATTTATATTGCAAAATTTACCTTTTGTCAAAACTTCAACTATAAATTAAGTTGATTACAGATATAATAATTTTATCATTTATGCTTTAAAAATATGTATAATAAATCTACCATGTCATTTTATACCACAAAAAATATTTTACTCTCTAATTTCTGGAGCAATTCCCTATATATAAATCTATAACAATTTGTGTGTATGGATATTCTTGTTTTCATGAGAAATGATTATTTGTTTGACTGCAATGTTGTAATTTCTTTCAATGGATCTAAGAAGAGTGGAAAATATGGGATGAAGGATAGAGGGAGGGATAAGGATTAAAAGAGTAAGGATGGTGAATGGGGCAACTTGGTTGATGGTCATTAAACTTGTTTCTACAGTGTCATAAAGCAGTGGTCCGAGAAACGTGCTTTGTGGTAATTGACGTTGAAATTTGCAATTCTCTTGATGTTTCCATGAAGATGCCAATTCCTTCACGCTCCTTTGAACCTTTGACTAATTGTTTCTGCTAATTGCAAAATTGAAAATATAAGCTATAAAGTATTAGCTCCAATTAGCAATTTCAGGACAAACAAAATATTATGAGCATGACCAAATTATACGACCAACAAAAGAGTCAACCATCAACGAAGAAAGACAACATATGTTCCACCAATGGAATAATGATTCAAGAATTGTACAATAATTAAAAAGTAGAGGGATATGAACGTACAGGTGAAACTAATAAGCTCATAATAATTAGTTTATTTATGAACATAGTTTACAATATGATACTGTAACGCTGTATAATTCGGTCAGTCTTGCTTAATAAATGGAATAAGTCTTCGTTTTAAACACGAGTCCATGTGATATTATAATTTACCGCAACGATCGCTTGCTTATAAATATAAGCCATTCAAATGTGCACAACACATTTATAATTTATTGCTTTTATATGGTAGTTGTAGGATCAAGGTTGAAGAAATCACCCTCCCTGTGTAACCGTGTCTGCCATATGCCCATATGCATCAGCAATTAACGAAGAAATGTGCACAACGTGATAGAAACATGTTTGTGGATGTAACTTTGACTCGCATAAACGAATAATAATTCCCATTCACTTCACGAGAACAACTAGGGAACCAAAAATATATCAGCCAAAAATCAGCTAAAATGTGTTTGAGTTTCATGAAAAATCGGATTTTTGTTTGTGCTCCGTGATCTCAGGAGCGGTTTTCAAACATATTATTCAAAGAGTAATTTTAATTAAACGGTTTTGTTTACTTTTTGACTGGTCACATTTTGGTTCCATATACTTTTCCAAATAAGAAACATGTCATTGCATTTTTTATGAATCGTCAACACATTCATTGGAAGTAGCCCACAAAACAAAAACAAATCCCAAACTATTGTCTCTCTTTCTTTTTTATTATTATTATTATTTCTCCTACGTATACCTTATGTTTGTTTATTTGTTTCCAAGGCATCCCTACCACTAAAATGGCATATACCATAAAACGATCCTAATACAGAATCTTGATCCCTCAGCAGCCATCACCTCACCTTACTTGTCCCCACCATATTATGCATCCGAATCCTTCTCCGGTTCTTCCCATTATGCTGATTCCCCTTTACCAAAATCCTTAAACCACATTAAGTAACAAACAAGAACAAAGAAAGTGCTTGGTCTTCAATCTCAATGACATGAATTATTCTTCACCCAAATTGCAAGATATACAAAATGTAATTCAACACAAAATTATTAACTACACTAACAATTGAACAATCCAATTACCTAATTCCTACATTTCCTGGCACATCTAATTTGTACAGAAAATAGACAAAAATAAGAACTTTTCTTTTCTTCCTGTCTCTTTAGGCCATGTTTGGCAGCTAGTTTAAGTGAAATGCAGAGATAGGAAAATAGAAAAATATTTCTAAACAGGTTGTGTTTATCCAAACGAAGTCTTAAAGCGAAGTGCCCCACAAAACCTCAGCAACAATGGTGGCAGCTTCTGCATCAGAAACAGAAGCCTCCCTAACCCTAACGAGAATTTCCTGCTTGAATGCCCTCTTCTCTCTCTGTCTCAATCCTTCTCCAACCTCCAGCATAACTGCAAACCTCGCTACGCAGCTCGCAAAAGGGTGTCCCTCCAAGAACCTCTTCTGCCTCTTCCCTTCTCTAACTTGTCCATCTTCATCACAATCATTCTCATCTTCTTCCTCTTTCTTCTTCTCGTGATCTAAATCGATCAAATCCCCGCCAAGCTCCGACCTTTGCAGCTCCACAAGCTTCTCCACCAAACCCTCCTTGAGCATGGCCTCCACCGCTTCCTTCCTCCCGAAGTACCCAATCTCAAGCACGCATTCCATCCCCAAAACCCTCATTTCCAACTCCTCGCAATCCAAAAGCCCAATGATGTTGGGAATCTCACCGTTCGATTCAATCTCGTCCACAAACGGCGACTTGATTGACCTGATCAGAGAACAGAGAGCCTCAATCGAACGCAGCGAGCCCATACCCACCAGAGCTCGAATGGTAGGGCCCATTAGAACCTGGCCGACGAAGACGTCCTTGTTGAATCGAATCAGCGCCGCCACAGCCAGCCCCGCGTTCTCGCGAACATTGAGGGAGCACTTAGCGTCGAAGAGAACCGATTCGAGTGAAGAGAAGATCTTATTCTTGAGAACTAGGTCCTGCAGGTCGCGGTTGAAACCCTGGGAGAGTCGTTGACGGAACTGAGTCAAGAGAGCGATTAAGTGGTCGGGGGCAAGATGGTCATTTAGGTGGCGGGAGAGGGAGTGGATGCTCTCGCGGTCGATCCATGCTTGGATTTCGGACTCGATGGAGTTGGCGAGCTTGGAGATGGAGTGAGTGGAGAGTCGTCGGGAGAGGAAGGAACGGAGGGAGTGAGGGCGGTGGCGGGAAGTGGTGGAGTTAATGTGGTCGACGAGGTGCTTGAGGCGGGAAAGATGGTGGGAGAGAGCAGAGAGGTTTGGGTCGTTGGAGAGTATTGTATCGGACTCAGTGTGGAGCTCCAGGAGTGCTTTAATGGCGAGTGATGTGTTATCGTGCTTGTGTTGAAGCTCTTGTGATGCTTGTTTCAGTGCTTGCAGGACTTCTAGAACTTGCGGGGTGCTGTTCTTATCTGTGTCTTCCATGGTGTATTTTCAGAGACACGGAGAGAGAGAGAGAGAAAAGAAAACTGTTTCGAGTTTCGTGATGCTGTTTGGATTCTATTTGCAGCTTGGAATCGGAAATGGGAAAGGACCTTTTTGTCTCACTAAATTTTCTTTCTTTCCTTTGTTTTTTTTTTTTTTTTAATAAGTGTGAGGAATGCTGAGTGTGGAACAAGGCTTTAAAGGTGCCACTGCCACATGGAATATGCTGCTCTTCAAATCAATGAGCTTCTTTTGCATGTAAATTGATTGCCATGTAATCATCCCTCACCGCTTATTGCATTCCTAGTTTCATATTATTACATTATTTTTCAGATTTGATAGGCTAAGGGCCATTCACTAATAAAATTATTATTATTATTGTTCATACCCTGACCCAATAAATAGGGCCCAGGATCCAAGCAAAGAAATCCAACCCAAAGGGGTTGGCCCTCCCCCAGTACCAGCCTTCATCCCTAGAAGTTGGTACTGAACACGACCTGCTCCAAAGAAGTCGGATACGAGGGTTAGCTGGCAGATAACACTCATTCGAATGAGTAACTGCCCGGTTACCCACCGTAACATTGGCGCCGTTGCCGGGGACCCGAGAGATTAACCAGTGATGGCGGAAAGATCCCCTGAAGAAGGCCATGTGGAGACAGATTCTGATCAAGAGAATTTGAACACTGGAAACAACGAAGCAGATCAGAACCTCCACCAGGAAGCTAATGATCAAAATAAGGAAGGCACTTCCGGAATAAAAAATCCGAAGGTAAACTCCTCGGAGGGGCGCGAGTCAGAAAAAGAAGGACCCCCTCTCGCTAGTGAGCTTATGGGATTAATCCATAGCCGCCTCGAGCAGCTAGAACAGGAGCGGGAACGACAAAGGGAAGCTGAAAAGAACCTAAAAGAGGAGATGGAGCGACGAAAAGAGTTAGAAAGAAAACTCTTAAAGTTAGAATCCTCCCTCAAAGGTCGGAATTCCCACGGCGATAGAGAAGATTCTCCCTTAGGAGAGAAAGATCCGTTTAGCGAGGACATAATGAGGGCAAAAGTTCCGAGAAACTTTAGAAGCCCCGATATGGACCTCTACGATGGAACTACCGATCCAAAGCATCATCTGAGCAACTTCAAAAGTCGGATGTATCTGACCGACGCTTCTGACGCTACGCGATGCAAAGCTTTCCCGACAACCTTATCAAAAGCAGCGATGAAGTGGTTCGACAGTCTCCCTCCGAGGTCAATTACCAGTTTTGAAGACCTCTCAAGAAAATTCTTGATGAGGTTCTCCATCCAGAAGGACAAAGTAAAACATGCACCAAGCCTCCTGGGAATAAAACAGGAGGTCGGGGAGTCCTTACGGACCTATATGGAAAGATTCAACAAAGCATGTTTGGAGATTCAAGACCTGCCCACCGAAGCGGTCATCATGGGGCTAGTCAATGGTCTTAGAGAAGGTTCCTTCTCACAGTCCATATCAAAAAGACACCCCGCTTCTTTAAATGATGTACAGGAAAGAGTTGAAAAGTACATCAATATGGAAGAAAACGCTAGGCTAAGAGACCCGAGTTTGCGACTCGGGCACCCTCCCTCAACGAAAGAAAGGGAGAGGGAAGCGAAGAAGAAGGAAGAGCTCGGCCTTGATAGGCCAAGAAAATATCACTCTTATACTCCATTGAAAGTTCCTGTAGTGGATGTATACAGAGAAATCTGCAATACTGAAAGACTGCCTCCCCCCAGACCTATTAAAAATAAAAAAGGGGGGAGCCGCGGTGATTACTGTGAGTACCATAAGATATATGGGCACTCCACAAACGACTGTTACGACCTTAAAAATGTGATAGAAAAGTTGGCCAGAGAAGGTCGGCTTGACAGATATCTCATAGAAAGGTCGGACGGTCATGGGAAAAGAAAGCGAGAAGATACGGATAGAAGAGACCCACCACCACAAACTCCGGAGAGACATATCCATATGATCTCAGGAGGATTTGCGGGAGGGGGACTCACAAAATCCTCTCGAAAAAGACATCTCAAGAGAGTCTACCAGGTCGAAGAGGGGTCCTCCGATCTTCCGACCATTTCATTCACAAAGGAAGACGGGCGAGGAGTAATCCCTGGGCACGATGACCCAGTGGTAATTACCATGATCCTGGCAAATGCCCATCTACACAGAACACTAGTAGACCAAGGAAGCTCAGCAGACATCCTCTTTAAGCCCGCTTTCGACAAACTAGGTTTAGATGAGAGAGAGTTAAGAGCCTACCCCGACACCTTGTACGGATTAGGTGACACGCTGATAAAGCCACTAGGATTTTTACCCCTCCACACCACCTTTGGAAAGGGGGAAAAATCAAAGACTCTGAGTATAGACTTCATAGTCATCGACGTGGGGTCGGCTTATAATGCTTTAATAGGCAGGGCTACCCTTAACCGACTTGGAGCGGTGGTATCGACGCCCCACCTATGCATGAAGTTCCCGACCTCGTCGGGAATAGCGAAAATTTCTAGGATTCATGCTAACACAAAGAGGGATCGAAGCCAATCCCGACAAGTGTAGAGCTATCCTAGAGATGAAAAGTCCGACTTGTTTGAGAGAAGTCCAACAGCTGAATGGCCGACTAGCAGCTCTCTCCAGATTTTTGGCAGGATCAACATTAAGATCCCTTCCACTGTTCTCCCTACTAAAAAAGGGGCACCAGTTTGAGTGGACCCCCGAATGCGAGGAGGCGTTCCAGGAGTTCAAAAAGTTTTTGAGCCAACCTCCTATCTTGACCCGACCTATAGCCGGAAAAGACCTCATCCTATACCTCTCTATACATTCTCAACTTGCTCACACTCTTGCTAACTTAGGCATTGGAGTGTCATTGCAGGTACCACCCCCCATTCTTCCACACGCACAAGTCGGACGGAGGAACACCGAGTTTCAGGTGCACTCGATAGCCACCTCCCTCACGCGTTTGAGCCAACCAACGTCATCCGACCCACTAATCTCTGGTTACCCACCGTAACAATTATATTAACTTTTTATTATTTTTTGCCGTTTTTTCTTTTTTCAAGTTCTATAGAAGAGATACGTGTATCAAATCTTGTGTTTACAGAAAAATAAAAACTCTCATATATGTTTATATAAAGTTGATTTTATCAACCATCAGTTTTTTATCTTGAAAAAATGCAACATTGATGAATACCCAAAAATAAAAAATAAAACTGTAACTTTATTGACAAAAAATAATAATTCAATTACAATAATTAAAAAATAAATACTCTATGATGACATCTTTTTATAAAAATAGCATTATAAATCATTAAATAATTTCATATGTTTAATTAGAATTTTTTTTAAAGTAAAAAAAACTCAACACAATAAAATAGAGCAAAAGAAAAGAAACAAAAATCATGACCTTAAAAATAACAACCCCTAGCCATTTTTGGCATTGTCATCAACAACCACATGATTCACCACTAATCCACTCATCGTAACTTGTAAAGGATTTGTTAATAATATCCACCACACTTAAACCTTGATTTTTGAAGATTCTATCATTTCTTTTTAGTCCAGATGACCGCAAGAAAGCCAACCAACCACCACTTCCGTTCCATCTTTCTCGCTGATATATCCGTTTAACTTTCATAGTGATGCTTGAGCGTACTTGGAATAGTTCATATCCTTCCAAGAGCGAACAACCAAGCACACCACCCTTGTTAAGTGAGCTCACAACCAATGAACAAGTGAAATGTAGTTTTCAACAGAATTATAACATAAAACATACATGTTATCATTCTGGCCAATAACACCTAATCTACACCGTCTTTCCCTTGTATTCACCGTACCAACCAGTGCAAACCAAGTAAACAACTCAACCCTTGGTCGGACGAATCCTCTCCAAATAATACTAGTGAAGCTATAGCTTGTAATATTTGCCGAAAGTACCTCTACCTACAATATCTGCACAAAAGAGTTAGTAGAATAAACACCTTTTTATCAAATTTCCAGACCACCATGTCCTCTCTCTCAGTTGTCAGTTTCACGGATTGCAGAACCGCATGAAACTAGTTTACTAGTTCCAGCTTCCATTGAAATAACTCTCGTCGCCACTGGAAATTCCAAATCCACTCTAACCCATATGTTGTATATGAAGGAAAGGAAGGTAGACAACCAACAGTCATGGAAAGGGAGAGAAAAGGTAGCTTAGCAGCGGAGAGGAGGCCAGCGGGGTGTTCATGGATCGAATCTGATCCGCATATTTGCGGTATTTATCTGAATCTGATCTAGAAATTGCGAATATCAATCCGATCCGCATATCCGTGAATTTGAACAAATAAATAAATAAATAAGTAAATATTTTTTTATATTTTATTAAGAAAAATATATTTAATAATATTTTAAGAGTAAAAATGTTTAAAACAGTAAAAAAATAGTATTTTAAATAAAAATAAGCTTTTTAAAATATTTATATATTTTGCGGATATATTCGAGATCTGATCTGCAAATGTGTGGATCGGATTGGATCAGATCTAAACTTAAAAATCGCAGATATTGGATCTGATCCGATAATTTTAGTGCGGATCGGATATAGATTTTGATCATATCCGATCCGATCCGCATTCACCCCTGACAACACAGCATCAACGGCCGATGGGAGAGAATTTGGGGTAGCAGGGATGGAAGTATGTCTAATGGCAAGATTAAATGCTCTCGTTGAAAAGAGAGGGGTTGATTTTAGGAGTGATTAGGTGGCAATAAATGGAGTGGAGATCGAAGGCGAAAAAAAAGAAGAAAGACAGGGCATGAGAACTTCGAATGTGAGAAAATTGTAATATCTATTTAAGCCAATTTACGTTGAAAAATTGCTCCTGCAGTGACAGCACTAACAATTGCTAAGTAGCTGCAAGGATTAAGAGAAAAAAAAGAAGAAATTTTGTGAAAAACAAAGACACAATAATACCAACATATTAAATTTCTCTCCATATTTAAAACAATATCGTTTTAATTATATTTAGAGATCAGATAAAAAAAATAATATTTACAAATTTAATCTGATTTCTGTCTAACTACATCATCAATTTATCACAAAACAATACCTCAAAAATAATAATTATTAAATTCAAAATAAATTTAAGACAATTTTAAATTTAAACACGAATTCAAAGTTTAATTGCAAATTCAATTAACTCGTTTAATCAAATATATATGACTATTTATTAAGGGAAAGTCTAGGTGACCAGCAATTTTGTTAAATTCTGGTCAGTATGTAACCAGCAAAAAAAAATGAGTCATTGAATGAAATCCCAAACCAATTTCACACCATTAAAACTATCATTCATGATTATTTAATGACTACAAATTATAAAAATTACTGATGCCTAATATTTCTCATCTAAAAATTCACCATGTCATTTACATGTCAGTATTTTATTAATTAAAATGTTTGTATTTTGTGTATTTGAAGTGTGCGTCAGCAATGATGAAGAAGATTAAGATTTAAGAGAGGGAATGTGACAGAGTAAGCCGGAAAGTTTGGACGAATGAGAAAGAGGCGCGTGTGCTATCCTCCGTTTCACGTTAACCACTTGCTCGTGCAGTCGTGTCTCATTCCGGTTCCCAATACCTTACACCGACCTAAAGCCCAAAACCAGAGGGCTTGAAGGCTTCTCAATTCTTCCTCTTCCCTTTCAATACACTCCTTCTACTTCTTCATTCTTCTACATCTTCTCTGCAAATGCTTCTTTGATCCAAAGGTAACCACCTCGCCCTCCCTCTCCGCGTTTTTCCTAATCACTGCTATGCAATTATAGGATCGGAATAGCATCTTCAATGAAGTCATAATCCTCATTAATACCTCCCATTCCTTTTAATTATTCTTTCTTCAATGATTGCGATTATCTCTGTTTTCGACATGGAATGTTTATTCAACCTCACCCGCCTTTGTTTCTAAAAAATGCTAACTCTCTTGCCTCCCTCATATTCGTATTATTATTAGTTAGGGATTTAGGAATTGCTTTCTGCATCTCAGTTGGAAAAAAATGCTACCTTCTCTTTAGTGGATTCAAGGAAATGCTAATCAAATCTAACTAATTACAGTCTCGAGAGAATTCTGTAGAAAAGGTTTATATTTCGATAAAGCAAGTCATTCCCAGACCTAATTCAACATGAACTTAACAAACTCTTAACACTGTATTACTGTACAGTTAAAAATGAATTTCATTTGATTTTTGAATGTATGTAGTTTAAGCTCTCGAGGCTGGTAAAGGACTAAAGGCAAGGGTTGCTTCACCAGCTACAACGATGTTGCTTCATTTTTTCCTAGCTTCCTTTGTGTTCCTCAGCTCTGTCAAAGATGGGAGTGCCAGGATCACAAGCTCTTTCGTTCGCTCAGAGTATCCATCCAAGGACATCCCCCTCGACCATGAAGCATTTGCAGTTCCAAAGGGTTACAATGCACCTCAACAAGTAAGTTTTGAAATAATATTAATGATGATAATGTTATAAGCTAATGACTCGCTGCCTTAATTAAATCTGTTTAGGTACATATCACCCAAGGTGACTATGATGGAAAAGCAGTGATCATCTCCTGGGTGACAACTGATGAACCAGGATCCTGCAAAGTGCAATATGGAACATCAGAGAATAAACTTCATGATTCTGCAGATGGCTCATTTACAAACTACACTTTCTATCAATACAAGTCTGGTTTCATTCATCAGTGCCTTATTGAAGATCTTGAGGTAATATTTTGATCAAATTAGAAAGTAGAACTATCATCAGCGGCATTCCATTGCAGTGTCAAAATTAAAATTTGAGGACGAAAATCCAGCTCTTGTCATGTGTTTTAACTTTCATAAGATTACACTATCTTTGTATAATTATCATCTCACATTGTAGCTTTTGTTCATTTAATTTTCATTGATCTCCCCTTTTCAGTATGACACTAAATACTATTACAGAATAGGAAGTGGTGATTCTTCTCGAGATTTTTGGTTCAAAACACCTCCCAAAGTTGGGCCAGATGCTCCCTACAAATTTGGAATCATTGGTAAGTTGTCTTTTTTTTTTTTTTCCCATTTTTGTTCAACTACAACATGGTTTTTACATCCTGGATTTTAGATTCATTCATAAATAAATTATCGTATGCACATTGCAGGTGATTTGGGCCAGACATTTAATTCGCTTTCCACACTTGATCACTACATTGAGAGCGGAGCCGAGACTGTGCTGTTTGTTGGGGATCTTTCTTATGCTGATAGGTATCAGTACAATGATGTTGGTCAGCGGTGGGATACATGGGGCCGGTTTGTTGAAAAAAGTACAGCATATCAACCATGGATTTGGTCTGCTGGAAATCATGAAATAGATTACATGCCCTATATGGTAAGAGTACTAACCTGAGTCTGGGATGAGTATTGGTTATTCTTTTCTGCACTGGTAGAGTAAAATGAAGTGATTACTTTATGCACCTATAGAATAGTAAACTCTAACTGTGGCCCTTTTCTTTTTTATCTATTGGAGGGTATGTGAAAAAGTGCACTCTATCCTACAACTAAACTACCATGTCTGGAACAGGGGAACTGTGTGATCATTTTCTTGACTGATGTGGGATTTTTACCCATAGAATCATATTTTATTTTCCAGTGATGTTCTCTTACATCGCAAAGCTGAACTGATATTGATGCATGCATATTTACTAAATGCAAACTATGGTTTGAGCTAGATGTCTTTTTTGTTTCGTGCCACCCTTGCTATTTTCTGTGGTTTTGTAGCAAATTTAATATGATTAATACTTATTTTATACAGAAAAAGCCATTGACTGTTTTGTTGCTCAGACCCAATAGTTTTGTGTTGATAAAGTAAATTTCATGAGGTTTGTTGCAAATGTTTCAAATGTTCTAAATCATAAAACTTCCATTTTCTCTTGATGCAAATGTTTCAAAATTTCAAAATCTTTGCATTGGATGTTATAGACCTGGCCTAATATTCCTCAATACATATGCATGTGCAGGGAGAAGTTGTTCCTTTCAGGAATTTTCTTAACCGATTTCCTACTCCTTATTTGGCCTCCAAAAGCAGCAGCCCCCTCTGGTATGCAATCCGGCGTGCATCTGCTCATATTATTGTGATATCCAGCTACTCACCTTTTGGTAACAAATCTCCTCTTTTATCTATTTATTGATTTTCTGTACATGTTGATTATCTGTCTATGATCTTGAACCACACTGTTATGAAAAATGCTATGTATCTATGATGTCACGAAATCCCTAATCTCTCACTCTTGACAAAAAAAAAAAAAAGCTGGTTATCTGTTATATTCTACTACATAGTTTCGCAACTTGGGTTTTATAGTGTTCATAACCATAAAAAGCATGTGTTAGGTGAAACTATGCATGATGTAGAGCAATAAGGAGCAAATGCTTCTATCTTCATTCTAAATTTACGAAAAAAAAGTCCTCTTGATAACTTAAAAAGAAAGTGACCTGATTAGTTGTTAGTTTATCTTTAACAATGTTGGTGACCCACTTTTTTATGTTTTTTCAGCCTTAAAAGTATCATATAGTAAGAGCCCATCTGTACTAGTTGCAAAAGAACTGCGATCTTTTGCTGTACTTGCTGTTCTTTTTCAAAATGTTATTGTAGAGTGTACTCTC